>NC_069502.1:40724178-40874178 GCF_027579735.1 Bombina bombina
ATCTAATGACATGGCCTCCTTGTTCACCTGATCTGAACCCCATTGAGAACCTGTGGTCCATCATCAAATGTGAGATTTACAAGGAGGGAAAACAGTACACCTCTCTGAACAGTGTCTGGGAGGCTGTGGTTGCTGCTGCACGCAATGTTGATGGTGAACAGATCAAAACACTGACAGAATCCATGGATGGCAGGCTTTTGAGTGTCCTTGCAAAGAAAGGTGGCTATATTGGTCACTGATTTGTTTTTGTTTTGTTTTTGAATGTCAGAAATGTATATTTGTGAATGTTGAGATGTTATATTGGTTTCACTGGTAAAAATAAATAATTGAAATGGGTATATATTTGTTTTTTGTTAAGTTGCCTAATAATTATGCACAGTAATAGTCACCTGCACACACAGATATCCCCCTAAAATAGCTATAACTAAAAACAAACTAAAAACTACTTCCAAAACGATTCAGCTTTGATATTAATGAGTTTTTTGGGTTCATTGAGAACATGGTTGTTGTTCAATAATAAAATTAATCCTCAAAAATACAACTTGCCTAATAATTCTGCACTCCCTGTAGATCCTTGGTACAGACATTGGTGCAGTTGGTCTTGGTGTTATATCTATATATAATAGATCCTTGGTATAGACATTGGTGCAGTTGGTCTTGGTGTTATATCTATATATATAAGAGATCCTTGGTACAGACAGTGGTGCAGTTGGTCTTGGTGTTATATCTATATATATAATAGATCAGTGGTACAGACAGTGGTGCAAATGATCTAGGTGTTATATCTATATATATAATAGATCCTTGGTACAGACAGTAGTGCAGTTGGTCTAGGTGTTATATCTATATATATAATAGATCCTTGGTACAGACATTGGTGCAGTTGGTCTAGGTGTTATATATATAAATATTAGATCCTTGGTACAGACAGTGGTGCAGTTGGTCTTTGTGTAATATCTATATATAATAGATCCTTGGTATAGACATTGGTGCAGTTGGTCTTGGTGTTATATCTATATATATAAGAGATCCTTGGTACAGACAGTGGTGCAGTTGGTCTTGGTGTTATATCTATATATATAATAGATCAGTGGTACAGACAGTGGTGCAAATGATCTAGGTGTTATATCTATATATATAATAGATCCTTGGTACAGACAGTAGTGCAGTTGGTCTAGGTGTTATATCTATATATATAATAGATCCTTGGTACAGACATTGGTGCAGTTGGTCTAGGTGTTATATATATAAATATTAGATCCTTGGTACAGACAGTGGTGCAGTTGGTCTTTGTGTAATATCTATATATATAAGAGATCCTTGGTACAGACAGTGGTGCAGTTGGTCTTGGTGTTATATCTATATATAATAGATCCTTGGTACAAACAGTGGTGCAGCTGGTCTAGGTGTTATATCTATATATATAATAGATCAGTGGTACAGACAGTGGTGCAGATGATCTAGGTGTTATATCTATATATATATATATATATATATATAAGAGATCATTGGTACAGACAGTGGTGCTGCTGGTCTAGGTGTTATATCTATATATATATATATATATATATATATATATATATATATATATATATATAAGAGATCCTTGGTACAGACAGTGGTGCAGTTGGTCTTGGTGTTATATCTATATATATAAGAGATCCTTGGTACAGACAGTGGTGCAGTTGGTCTTAGTGTTATATCTATATATATAAGAGATCCTTGGTACAGACATTGGTGCAGTTGGTCTTGGTGTAATCTATCTATCTATCTATCTATCTATCTATCTATATATATATATATATATATATATATATATATATATATATATATATAAGAGATCCTTGGTACAGACAGTGGTGCAAATGGTCTAGGTGTTATATCTTTATATAATAGATCAGTGTTACAGACAGTGGTGCAGATGATCTAGGTGTTATATCTATATATATAAGAGGTCCTTGGTACAGACAGTGGTGCAGTTGGTCTTGGTGTTATATATATATATAATAGATCCTTGGTACAGACAATGGTGCAGTTGGTCTAGGTGTTATATATATATATATATATATATATATATATATATATATATATATAAAAGAGGTCCTTGGTACAGACAGTGGTGCAGTTGGTCTAGGTGTTATATCTATATATAATAGATCCTTGGTACAGACAGTGGGGCAGTTGATCTTGGTGTTATATCTATATATAATAGATCTGTCAGAGTATATGAATATTATGATGAATATTACATATGTGTACATATATATATATATATATATATATATATATATATATGTATATTTTATACACTGTATATGTTAGATGAGAACTCAGGATTAATTAAACATGAGTTTGTTGAACACAGCTTCTAATACACGTCTATCAGGATTGACGATCAGTAGAGCCTTTTTGAAACACAAACATTTCTTTTCTAAAGGAAATAGCTCAGTGACCCTATTCATTTGACTATATATGCAGATTTTTATAACCTCAGAACATTTGGTGAGGTGAGAAAAGAATGTGTTCAAGGACCCCTTTGGAATTTGACACGTGTGATACAACAGTTCTATCTCACTGAATCTCTATTTGAAGACTTACTGCAAAAACCCCTCTTGGGGGAAGGTGACACAAATAAAATCAAATACACATCTGCACTGCTGGCTAAACAGGAAATATGCTGTTTTAAAGACTCTTACAACTCCTCATGGATTGACCCCATGTGATGAG
The DNA here is from genome assembly GCF_027579735.1 of Bombina bombina. Taxonomy (NCBI): domain Eukaryota; kingdom Metazoa; phylum Chordata; class Amphibia; order Anura; family Bombinatoridae; genus Bombina; species Bombina bombina. Next base: position 40,726,906 of record NC_069502.1, read on the forward strand.
TATGAGACAAAAAGTCTGGCAACTGAAGTTACTGAAAAGTTAGAATGTTAGGATAATACAGTGAAGGCCCATGACTTACATTATGATTTCAAAACAACTATATATATTTTAATGGATATGAGATGTATATTTATGTGATATCAAACATTAACATCTAAATATATATATATATATGGAAAGTAAAAGATTGAATGATATATATATATATATATATATTTATATATATATATATATATTTTGAAGGCATGAATATCTTAGCCTCTGTGTGTTTAAGAACATGAATAGATGTTTATGGACCTGAAGAGAAGTGATTATTAACATTTATTTTTATTTCAGATCGACATAAACAGGATTTATGTATTCAGGAAGAAATACACAGAAATGTCACATACTATATCTGGGTGGATGCAAATATCAGGAGTTTTAAATACTACCAATCTGGAGATATAAAAATAAGCTGTTATTTGCAAAGAAATGCCAGAATACTGATACAATTATAATGCATTTTAAGCTAATAATTAGCAGTGTTAAATTACCTTAATATAATAAAATGTTAATAATATAACATATTTGGTATCAGAATAATCAGAAAAAATAACCTAATATTAACCATCTGTAATTGGGGTTATATATGATTAATGCAGAGAGTGTGATCTGATTAAATAACCATTTTATAAAAAAAAAATTAACTTGCTTAAAAATGTCAGAAATGCTGTATTGTATTGCTATGTTGTACTGTATGCTGCCACCTGGTGTTATGTTGCGAGAACTACAGCCAGAAGGTTCTTTCTGGCTGTTAAAAATGAAATTTCCAAGGGCCAATCCGATTTAGACTTCCCAGATAACCAATGGGAAGGTCAGCTCCCGTAGTGCCACCCACATGATGTCATCAATGATTATATAATGGGAGTGTTGAATGCACAAGGGAGAGTTGTCTGTAACTTGTTGAAAATTAGTGATCTGATTTTGGCTGCGATATACCTGAAAAAAAAAAAGTTCACTTCAGCAAGGAGCTTAAAACTTATCCTTGATTTGTGCAAAAACCTTCTTTCAAATGAGATGACCTAAAGACCGCTACGAATTGGTTCAAAATTGGTGAAGTATATTGTATTTTAAATTGGTAGTTATAAGCCTAGGTATTGTTCAAATCTGTGTCTGAATTGGCTAAGTAACTCATCTATACAAGTTCTGATATTGTCGGTTAATTTTGTATTAGGATAAATTGCAGTTAAATAGCAGAATATATATTTTATCCTATTGTTTTATAAACACTGTTTAGAATTGTATTGCTTGGATGTTAAAGGTTTTTAGTCCCATTGTGTTAAATAAAAAAGGCTGAATTGTGAAGGTATATCTTTCTGGGTTTTGTAAGAAGAATAGCATATCTTAAGAGTTGGTTTAAACGCATATACATTTTGTTTCATTTCCTTTTATTGCAAATATACTTCAATATGTTTATGGATATTAACTAAATAAAAGAATTCAGATATTTATATTAATTGTATGGTCTAGTAGGTGCATGGTTGATAAGGGTTTCTACTTCTTTGTATTGTGTTTATAACCCTGCCATAAACTTATATATATTATTTGGATAGCACTACTAAGATTTTCATAAATATACTGACATAATAATTGGAGGCACTTTTTCTGAGATTTATTAATATTCCATCATAATTGATATAATATATTTGTAAGTAAATAGAAATTATTATAAAAGAGAAAAAAAAAAAATAATTCATATTTCGATATTAATATTTTGAAGATATAATTTTTTTTGAAAAGTTGAAATATTAATTTTCATATTTCGAGATTGACATTAATATCTTGAAATATTATTAAAGATTAATTTTGAAAAATTAATAAAAATATTAATTTTTCATATTTCAAAATTAATCAAAAATATTGATTTTTCATATTTTCAAAGTTAATCAAAAATATTAATTTCTCATATTTTGGAATATTAATTTTTCATATTTCAAGATTAATAATATTTTTTTTTTGAAATATAAACATTTTCCTTCTCTCTTTTTATTGGCAAAAATTGTATTAGCGTTTTAGTTTAACTAAGTACTAAACCAATATAATAATGTCTGTAGCCAGAAGTGACTCATTTAATTCTATACATAGCAATGAAATTGGTCCCATAACCATACCTATTACTAAAGGTCAGGTCCTTAAGAAAGATATCTTAAGTTACCTTAAAGGGAAGTTTAATATTGCGGGTGAATTAAATGATTTTATGGATATGCTTGAAACTAGGGCTAAAAATATTACCGTTAATAATAATATGTGGAATGAAGAGAATGAATTCTTCCAGGAATTATTAATGATTAATCAATGCGAAGCTCCCAAAAAGCGAGACGAACTAATACTAAAATCCTGGCCCCTTTTAATATGCATAATTGACGAAATGTCGTTTTGTGTCACAGACAAACGATTGCAAATACAGGAGCTAGAAAATAGTATTCGTTCCTCGCGCAGACGCGAAGAGGGTTTAAAAATAGCCAAAAATAAAATGGATGAATTTGCCCAAAACCTAGCCACCTTAGATAAGCACAATATGGACTTAATCGCGCAGATACAAGATTTAAATAAACAGCTTGCGCAAAGCCAGAGAGAATTAAGCGATTTAAAAAGGTCATATCGCCATAATGAAAACCCCTATATTAGCAGTGAGAATAATACAGATAATGCTAACTCCTTTAGCGAACGCGTAAGGGACGAGGTACGAAAATATATAGAACAACATAGACAAATGACCCCTAACGGGTCAGAAGTAGATTTCCCAAATAGACAATCCCCTCAGGATGTAAATCCAGAGGACAGCTGTAGCGCAGCTGATGCGGGGGAGGGAAACTCTAACAGAGAATCCCAAAATAAGTCTGATAAAGTCTATGATTCCCATAAAATAATCACTTTCGTACAACGCGCAGTACCTATATTCTCCAATAAGGGAACAACATCTGTAATTGATCATTTACAGGCTTTTGAAAATGCGTTAGCTATAATGAATGTTACAAGTGAGAAATTGAAAATTGAATTTCTACCTTGGGTATTTGACAGTAAGCATCACAAATTCTTTGCCTCACTAAAGGATATGAATATTCATTCCTGGAATGGGGTAAAACAACAATGCAGAAAAGAATTCGGGCAATATCGCACTAAAACTGCCGCGAATATAGCGGTATATGGTTTAAAGTGTCGTGCGAATCAGAGTCCAGTCGAATTCCTTTCTGTATTGAAAAATGCGTACAGTATGGCTGAAGATAATCCCAGATTTGATGGCTCAGAATTTGTAAATTTATTTTTTGAAGCATTGCCTACACCCATCAAAATTAACTTAGCTAGAGATTTTGATGAGGACTGCTCATTGGAATGGCTGATCAAAGAGAGTACAAAATTATACTCTATTCAGCAGTCCAGTGAGCAGGGGGTTAAAAAGGAATCAAAACCCAAAATTGTAGCAGAAACTAGGGTGTCACCTAAACCCCTCAATTTGGAGTCTAACAAGAGAACTTATGCAGAGGTGGCCAGTCAAAACAGGCCATCTCCACAGAGGTTTAATTCTGCCCCTCCCCCTACACAGGTTGAGGCGCAGGGAGACTATAACCAAAGTGGGGGACATAATCAGGTGAATAATTACTCACAAAGAGAATACTCACCAAATAATTGGTATCCGCGCAAGGGTAGATACAATAGACGGCGAAGATATTCTCAGGGTAACCAGACACCCCAGGTATATAATGCTCCCCAAAGTACTAATGCTGAACAAGCTGAACCCCAGGGGCAACCACGCCAGAATAGAAATAGTGGCCCTGATTCTGAGGGAACCCAATGGTCCAGGAATCAGTACAATGGGGCACCAAGAGATAGGCCCAGGGGTAGAGGTAACTTGTACAATCAGGTAGATATGCTGTTTACCCAAATAAATCGGTTGAGCGAACAAATCGCTAATATGAGTCAAAAATCTACGGCTCAGCAACCGAACAATACTTTTTTAGGGGTACAGCCAGTGGTCAGCAGTGGACCACAGGCACAGTCATAAATACTGCAGTATCACCTGAAGGGAAGGGTAGAGATATACAAACTGTAATAATAAATATCAATGATACTAATCATGTTATCTCCCCACAGACCGGAAACGGACGATTTGGCCGTGATGACAAGCAACCTCATCCGGGAAAAGTTAACAAATCTCTTCCTTTGCAGCTCTCTCTTAACCTTGTTTCCACAGATGCAGTACAAAAGAATCCAGCCGACCCTGTCATAGAGGAAACAGGTAGGTATGAAGCTTCTTCTGCATCGGAAAGCATGGCAAACTCAGGTAATACGTGGCGAAGCCCACAAATGTATGAGAATGCAAATTTTATGTGTGAAATGATAGAAACTGCAGGAAGATATTATGTACTAGTTGAGCTGCAAGATTCAGTCTCCAACCCTATCAGGGGATTAATTGACACTGAGTCACAGGCAACTATCTTATCCCACAGATACTACACACAGCTAAATGAGCTAACACCCCACAAACCTAAAATAAAAGAATTTGACGGTTCTCTGATAGGTGTTGGGGGTGATTCCCTAAAAGTCTACGGTATTGCCTGGTTAAAATTTAAATTGGGGAACAGGGTCATAAGACACCCTGTCATTATAGTGGATCTGCCAACTGATCGTTTAATTATTGGTAGTGATCTCCTGAAGCGATTAAGCACCATAATTGATTGCATAAATAATGTAATTTGGTCGCAAGTTAAACGGCCTATCAATTATGAAAAATCTGGTACATCTCGCACCCGACACAGCTGTCACGTGGTGGAAGAGAAACCAGATGCTGTGGAGATTCATTTCAGGAATAACTCTACACCTGAAATCACTATTCTACAAATAGATGATCAGACTCCTTTTAGTGGCTCTGATGATAATACTTTTAAAATATCGCCTGGAAAGATAGCGAATATCTCCCTAGATGGCGATGTATTAACCATATCACTCCACAAGGGGGATCATAAAATCCCTAAGGGGGGAGGCCACGCTCAATACCTCACAGGGATTGAGAGAGTTAAAGAGGATCTATTTATCCCTATACAAGTGCATGACCTTGGTAAAACAAAGTATGCTAAAATAAACTTAAAACAGGAAGCTAGCTATATAAGCGAAGGTTTATTAACGCAAATAGCTGAACCTAAAGTGATTAAATATCTTTCTCCCCAAGACCACTGTGTCAACGGCCTGGATGACAGGTCTGAAAGCTATAACATCACAGCTAAGTGCTTATTATCTATCTCTATTGGTAATAAGTCAGTGAAGCACCTGTTTTTAGTTTTAAATACTCCCCATAATCAAATATACATTGGCAATGATATCTTACATAGATATGCCATACAAATAGATTTGATTAATTCTTGCCTCTGGAGCAGGTTAAAGGGGGACCCTGAAGTATTTCAGGATGAAAATGCAGCCCTGAAATCAAACCAGCAATTGCCATATGCTGTGAATATGCAGGTATCTAGCGATATTATAATTCCTGCTGGGGCTGATAAATTTCTTTTACCCTTACAGGTAAAGAGAGGTCAGAAATTAAAAACTTCTGAAACACTGATTTGCCTCTCCCATAGAATACAAAATCTGGGTGTCTCAGTAACCTACACTCCTATGGTGAATATTGGAACTGTTCCAATAAATATTATTGTGCATAACATGACCCCACAGGATATAACATTATCCAAGGGAACTACCATAGGATATGCACTGGAATCAAGTTATTACACTTTTGGATTCCAGAATAATGTAATTGGGCTAATACCTGAAGGATACCTAACTGAAGAACAATTAATAGAACAATCCTTTGCATCTATGCCAGAGGGTCTATTTAATGTTCAATCTATTTATCCCTTCAGCTCAGAGGAAGGCATCTGTAAAATTGAAGAAGCCTCTCTAGTGTTTGATCAGCAAATCAAACAGCAAGATTACCCCAATACCCAGAGTCATGGGAGCAATGTAAATTATAATCAAGGGGATCTCACCTCTAGACTGGAAGAAGCCTATGAAATAGGACAGCCTGAAATCTTTCCAGGATTTCAGCAAATAGTCGAAGAGCAAATATCCTTAGCTAATGGCTGTTCCAGCGATGATGAACGCCAACAGCTGCGAGAACTACTGATGGAGTACAAGGATATTTTTGCTAAGGATTCTTATGACTGTGGTACTACAGACTTGCACATTGCAAGAATACAAACAGATCCCGATGCACCACCTGTATTTGTCAAACAATACAGACTTCCCTTAGCCTCATATGATTCTCTTGCAGAGATCATAAGGAATTTGGAAGAAAGAGGTATTATCAGACAGGTGCACAGCTCTTATAATAATCCTATTCTAGGTGTCCTTAAGCCCAATGGACAATGGCGTTTGTGTGCTGACTTAAGACAGCTAAACAAACGAGTATACATGTCTGGCTGGCCTGTACCATACATTGACCAGTGCCTAGCACAAATGCAGGGATCCAAAATATTCACTGCCATTGATTGTGCACAGGGATATTGGACCATAAAGGTACATGAAGAGGACCAATATAAGCTAGCATTCTCCTTCCAAAAGGTTCAGTATGCATTCCAGAGACTTCCATTTGGATACATAAATTCTGGACATGAATTTGCTGTATTCATGCATAAGGCTATGCCTGACGCACTGGAAAGGGGGACCTTATCTTATGTTGATGATGTTTTAATCAAAAGCACAGACTTTGAAAAACACATCGCAGAGCTTAAACACGTCCTCAGCCAACTTAAAAGGGCAGGTGTCAAATTATCCCTGCAAAAAGCTCAATGGTGCCGCACTCGTGTAAACTTCTTGGGACATGAAGTTACCTCTGACGGATTAAATCCCCAGAAGAAAAAGGTGGAAGCTATAGTGAATTCTAAAAACCCGACTAACTTAAAGGAATTGAGATCATTCCTGGGTATGACGAATTATTCTCGCAAATTCATTGATAATTATGCGGAATTAACTAAACCACTACTACTTCTTCTGAAGAAAGATGTGAAATGGCACTGGAGTGAGTCTCAAGAGACAGCCATCAGAGAGCTGAAGAGAAAACTCACTCAAGCACCTTGCTTAGCATACCCTGAAGGTGGCAAACCTTTCTTCTTAGAGACAGGTTACACAGATATAAGCATGAGTGCTGTGTTATACCAAAAGCATGATAATTTGAACAAAGCCATTGCTTATGCGAGCAAAAATCTATCCCCAGTAGAAATAAAGTTTAACGATTGCGAAAAAGCCCTCTTATCTACTGTATGGGCTCTACAAAATTTCCGCAGCTATATACAGGGCGAGAAAATTATTGTAGAAACGGCCCACCAGCCTTTGCTATATTTGCAAAGTGAGAGAATAAGAGATGGGAATTTGTCTAATAGCCGCATAACAGCGTGGACTCTTTCCTTACAAGGCTGGCCCTTAGAAATTCGCTACAAGCAGAATAAAAAGAATCCAGTCGCACAAGGGCTTGCTGAGCTCCACGACTGTACTGCTAGAGATCCTGGGGAAAAATTATCAGAAGATGATTTTCTGGAAGAACAATTGCTTTCCCCATATAAAATGTACAATGAAGACCATTGTCAAACATTACCTTGGGTATATGTTGATGGTTGTTCTTACCATGCCACTATTGATAATGAGCGCAGACTAGTCGCTGGCATTGGTATAACTGGGGCAAATGGATTCTCAAATATATCTGTAGGTTTCAACATTGGACCAAGATCCAGTCAAGTTGCAGAACTAACTGCTGTTTTCAAAACCATTGAAATGGCTATTGAACATGGTATTCATGAATTTGTGATCATAACTGACTCAAATTATGTGCGTGACAGTTTTGTTGAATACCTGCCAACTTGGAAAAGAAATGGCATGCAGAAAAGCAATAACAAACCAGTCAAGCATGGCAAATTGTTCTGCGAGATTGATAATCTGGTAGTATCCAATGATTTAACCATACACTGGAAAAAGACCAAGGGTCATTCCAGAGTTTTAGGTCCTGATAAGGAAGGCAATGACCTTGCGGACTCATTAGCCAAACAAGGAGCCATAACTGGAGAACTCCTTAATATTGAACACTTAATGGGTGCAATTCAGGTAGAAGCCATTACCAGAAACCAGGCAAAACAACAGAGTGAGCCTAACTTGGTACAATGGAGTCAGGATTCTCCTAGTGAGGACCTGATCACTAGTCAAAAAGAAGACCCCATTGTAGGCATCTTCTATAAACACATAGAAGATCCTGAAAGCAACCCCATCTCAAAAGATGATTGTATTGGCAAAGAAGATCTGAGAATCTTAATAAAATCTAAATCACAATTCAAATTACAGGATGGTTTGTTAATTAGAACCTCCAAAACTGGCATCCAACAGTGGGTAGTACCCACCAAGTTCAGAGGTCTAATGCTTCAACATGCCCATGATGCTCCCACATCTGGTCATCGCGGTGCCAAACTCACGTACGAAATATTGCGTGACTACGCTTTTTGGCCACACATGTTGAAAGATGTTCAAACCTACTGTCAAGGGTGTTTAATCTGTCCACAGTTCCAACCCACTGCCCCAACGCATAGAGCGCCATTGCAGAAAAGGGGGATGGTAATGCCATGGTCAGATATACAAATTGATTTTATTGGTCCGGTAACAAGGTCATCAAGAGGTAACAAGTACATGTTAACAGTGACATGCCTGTTCACTAAATGGGTAGAGTGCATTAGTGCACCTAACAATAGTGCTGAAACATGTGCAGCATTGCTCATCAACCATGTATTTTCCAGATTTGGTTTGCCCCAAAGAATCGAATCAGATCGGGGGACCCACTTCACTAGCGAAGTGATGACAAAAATGTGGAAAATACTAGGGGTTAAAAGAAAGCTCCATATTGCTTATAGAGCTGCCTCAAGTGGTGGTGTAGAGCGTTACAACCAATCCATTGTTAAAATCCTCAAAAAGTTTGTGAGTGAAACAGGTAAAGACTGGGATATAAAACTACCTCTAGTCTTAATGGCATTAAGAGCAACTCCAAGTAGTGCTACCAAGATGTCACCTTTTGAGCTGATGACTGGTAGAAGAATGGTTCTACCTCAGCATCTGCTGTACCGTACATCAGACCAAAATTTGATAAACGCTGCCAATACACATCAATATGTGGAAAACTTAAGAAAGCACCTGCAATATGCCTTTGCATTTGCTCAAAGGAATTTAGAAAGAGCCGCAACTGCCACTAAAACCTATTATGATCTCAAAACATCCAAAAAGGAATATGAAATAAATGATAAAGTTTATCTTTATAACTTTGGAAGAGATCAGGTTAGGGAGAAGAAATTTCTTCCCTCATGGAAAGGTCCTTTTGTCATTACTGACAAAATATCTCCAGTGGCCTATAAAATACGGATCCCCAAAAATGAAGGTTTCATAGATAAATGGGTACATATAAATCAACTGCGGGCATGTCATCCCAGGTCCCAACTACAAGTCATAGAGGGAGAATGAAGTGTCATATCCCCAAATGCACTAAAGACATACTGTAATTTAAAGATGCCTAACTGATAAACATGAAAGCTCAAAATAACAAACTTTCTTCATAAGAGACTGTCTATGAGGTATACGGTTGATCCTCATCAAATACCACTGACTTTAAGCCAATTCAAATACATGTGTCCTACATCTATTTGAAGTTGGAAGGGGGATTTATGTCAGAGTATATGAATATTATGATGAATATTACATATGTGTACATATATATATATATATATATATGTATATTTTATACACTGTATATGTTAGATGAGAACTCAGGATTAATTAAACATGAGTTTGTTGAACACAGCTTCTAATACACGTCTATCAGGATTGACGATCAGTAGAGCCTTTTTGAAACACAAACATTTCTTTTCTAAAGGAAATAGCTCAGTGACCCTATTCATTTGACTATATATGCAGATTTTTATAACCTCAGAACATTTGGTGAGGTGAGAAAAGAATGTGTTCAAGGACCCCTTTGGAATTTGACACGTGTGATACAACAGTTCTATCTCACTGAATCTCTATTTGAAGACTTACTGCAAAAACCCCTCTTGGGGGAAGGTGACACAAATAAAATCAAATACACATCTGCACTGCTGGCTAAACAGGAAATATGCTGTTTTAAAGACTCTTACAACTCCTCATGGATTGACCCCATGTGATGAGTATGAGACAAAAAGTCTGGCAACTGAAGTTACTGAAAAGTTAGAATGTTAGGATAATACAGTGAAGGCCCATGACTTACATTATGATTTCAAAACAACTATATATATTTTAATGGATATGAGATGTATATTTATGTGATATCAAACATTAACATCTAAATATATATATATGGAAAGTAAAAGATTGAATGATATATATATATATATATATATATATATATTTATATATATATATATATATATTTTGAAGGCATGAATATCTTAGCCTCTGTGTGTTTAAGAACATGAATAGATGTTTATGGACCTGAAGAGAAGTGATTATTAACATTTATTTTTATTTCAGATCGACATAAACAGGATTTATGTATTCAGGAAGAAATACACAGAAATGTCACATACTATATCTGGGTGGATGCAAATATCAGGAGTTTTAAATACTACCAATCTGGAGATATAAAAATAAGCTGTTATTTGCAAAGAAATGCCAGAATACTGATACAATTATAATGCATTTTAAGCTAATAATTAGCAGTGTTAAATTACCTTAATATAATAAAATGTTAATAATATAACATATTTGGTATCAGAATAATCAGAAAAAATAACCTAATATTAACCATCTGTAATTGGGGTTATATATGATTAATGCAGAGAGTGTGATCTGATTAAATAACCATTTTATAAAAAAAAAATTAACTTGCTTAAAAATGTCAGAAATGCTGTATTGTATTGCTATGTTGTACTGTATGCTGCCACCTGGTGTTATGTTGCGAGAACTACAGCCAGAAGGTTCTTTCTGGCTGTTAAAAATGAAATTTCCAAGGGCCAATCCGATTTAGACTTCCCAGATAACCAATGGGAAGGTCAGCTCCCGTAGTGCCACCCACATGATGTCATCAATGATTATATAATGGGAGTGTTGAATGCACAAGGGAGAGTTGTCTGTAACTTGTTGAAAATTAGTGATCTGATTTTGGCTGCGATATACCTGAAAAAAAAAAAGTTCACTTCAGCAAGGAGCTTAAAACTTATCCTTGATTTGTGCAAAAACCTTCTTTCAAATGAGATGACCTAAAGACCGCTACGAATTGGTTCAAAATTGGTGAAGTATATTGTATTTTAAATTGGTAGTTATAAGCCTAGGTATTGTTCAAATCTGTGTCTGAATTGGCTAAGTAACTCATCTATACAAGTTCTGATATTGTCGGTTAATTTTGTATTAGGATAAATTGCAGTTAAATAGCAGAATATATATTTTATCCTATTGTTTTATAAACACTGTTTAGAATTGTATTGCTTGGATGTTAAAGGTTTTTAGTCCCATTGTGTTAAATAAAAAAGGCTGAATTGTGAAGGTATATCTTTCTGGGTTTTGTAAGAAGAATAGCATATCTTAAGAGTTGGTTTAAACGCATATACATTTTGTTTCATTTCCTTTTATTGCAAATATACTTCAATATGTTTATGGATATTAACTAAATAAAAGAATTCAGATATTTATATTAATTGTATGGTCTAGTAGGTGCATGGTTGATAAGGGTTTCTACTTCTTTGTATTGTGTTTATAACCCTGCCATAAACTTATATATATTATTTGGATAGCACTACTAAGATTTTCATAAATATACTGACAGATCATTGGTACAGACAGTGGTGCAGTTGGTCTTGGTGTTATATCTATATATAATAGATCCTTGGTACAGACAGTGGTGCAGTTGGTCTTGGTGTTATATCTATATATAATAGATCCTTAGTACAGACAGTAGGGCAGTTGATCTTGGTGTTATATCTATATATAATAGATCCTTGGTTCAGACAGTGGTGCAGTTGGTCTAGGTGTTATATCTATATATATATATATATAAGAGATCCTTGGTACAGACATTGGTGCAGTTGATCTTGGTGTTATATCTATATATAATAGATCCTTGGTTCAGACAGTGGTGCAGTTGGTCTAGGTGTTATATCTATATATATATATAAGAGATCCTTGGTACAGACATTGGTGCAGTTGGTCTTGGTGTTATATCTATATATATAATAGATCACTGGTACAGACAGTCGGGCAGTTTGCCTCCAGCAGCATAATCTGCCTTCCCGCTTAGTACTAGTTCTGGCCCTCACCTGTTTACCTACTGGATTCGGAATCCCACTCCAGCTCAGTAGTGCACATGTGCATTCATTTTCAAGCAAATTGTCTGAATACATTTGTTCTTCGTTATTCAGAGGTTTGGTTCACATATGAAAAACAAATGACGCATTTATGTAAATAAGGTAATAATAAAGTAATATATAAAAATGAATAAATTAATCAACTAATTCTAGTTGTTTTTTTAATTAGCTGGTTCATTAAAAGTGCCAGTTGTTACTTGGTTGTGAAGGCAAATAACAACAACAAAATATTTGGATAATTCACCAGAAAACGCATCCGTGCCTGTTGTATAGTGTTACTTGTTACAACCTCATTGTCTGATTGATTCCAGTGTTATTGTTCTCACCTCAGGACGGACAGACTTATGTTTACCATTGACAAAAGCCCATGTGAGGGCTGAAACGTTTGGTTGTTTATACATTAAACAGATTACAAATTCCTGCTGTGCCTGCTGTGTGAAGTTTTTGCTGAACACAGAACCCATCCGTTTGGATCCTTCACCACTTGCTGCTATATATATATATATATATATATATATATATATATATATATATAAAGTGCATTGGAGCCCTCTGTAGTTAAGTAGCTGAAAGCAAAAACAAAAATGCTATTTATATATACAGTATATTGTACCAAAATACCATCATATATACAGTATATAGAAATATGTATTTAAGAATAATTAGAACATATTCTGCTATGTGAAGAACACCGGAATATGAAATATTAATATTTCATATTGGGGTAGCGCACTTGAGAAAACACGATTGGGCTCGAGTAAGGGTGTTAGCTTTTTTCCATTTTTTGCACTCCATTGAAGACTAATGGTCAAGATATTCAGTATTCATTTTTTTGTATGTGGCGGGTTTGCAATTTCAACTTATAATAAGTGCGGTTCCTGATGCGGCGAAAAAAGTCAAAGTCTAGCGGAGTTAGCGCACAAGCAGGAGCGATAAATAGCACTCCACTCATAGGCTAGCCCTGAATTTGATCAATCATGAAAAAAAAATGAAAGGGACAGTCAACACCAGAATTTTTGTTGTTTAAAAAGAAAGATAATCCCTTTATTACCCATTCCCCAGTTTTGCATAAACAACACAGTTATAATAATACACGTTTTACATCTGTAATTACCTTGTGTCTGAGCTTCTGCTGACTGCCCCCTTATATCAGTTCTTTTGACAGACTTGCATTTTAGCCAATCAGTGCTCTCTCCTAGGTCACTTCATGGGGGATATTTATCAAAGCCTCAACTATGCTGCATTCATCGGCACCAATACGCTCGCCTAACATCGCGGCCGCGGACCTGAATACGCTCTCCATATTTATAAAAAAAGCCGGCAAAAAGCCGCGCACCAAGTACTGTTACTGTTGTTAACTGACAGTCATCGATCTCGCTGCTATTCGGCTTTTTCCCAACTTTTTTAATATCCTGTCACTAAACGCCGCCACTATACTAAAATGTTTAACCCCATGGTTTAACTGTTGGGGGGGGGGGTTTGTATTTTTTTTTTTCAGGTAAAAGAGCTGATTTCTTTGGGGTAATGCCCCGCAAAAGGCCCTTTTCTCTTGTTAAGTGTATCCAGTCCACGGATCATCCATTACTTATGGGATATTAACTCCTCCCCAACAGGAAGTGCAAGAGGATTCACCCAGCAGAGCTGCTATATAGCTCCTCCCCTAACTGCCATTACCAGTCATTCTCTTGCACCCAACGAATAGATAGGATGTGTGAGAGGACTGTGGTGATTATACTTAGTTTCATACCTTCAATCAAAAGTTTGTTATTTTATAATAGCACCGGAGTGTGTTATTCCTTCTCTGGTAGAATTTGAAGAAGAATCTACCTGAGTTTTTCTATGATTTTAGCCGGAGTAGTTAAGATCATATTGCTGTTTCTCGGCCATCTGAGGAGAGGTAAACTTCAGATCAGGGGACAGCGGGCAGATTAATCTGCAAAGAGGTATGTAGCAGCTTATTATTTTCTGACAATGGAATTGATGAGAAAATTCTGCCATACCGATATAATGTAAACTCAGCCTTAAATGCAGTAGCAGCAACTGGTATCAGGCTGTCATGTATGTATATTTTACACTTCAGTATTCTGGGGAATGGCACTTCACTGGAATTATACTGTATGCATAAAACTTTAGCCTAATTTGCAGGGACTAGCAACAGGCTTTTTAATAACACTCAATTTATTAATGTTAAACGTTTTTTGCTGGCATGTAAAATCGTTTAATTTTCTGAGGTACTGGGTGAAAAAATGTTTTGGGCACTATTTTTTTCCACTTGGCAGTCGTTTTATTTAATTTATGACAGTTTACTGATCTCTCTCACTGTTATGTGTGAGGGGGAGGGGCCTTTTTTGGTGCTTTTGCTACGCATCAAAAAATTCAGTCAGAAGTTTATTGTCTTCCCTGCATGATCCGGTTCATCTCTACAGAACTCAGGGGTCTTCAAAACTTGTTTTGAGGGAGGTAATCACTCACAGCAGAGCTGTGAGATTGTAGTTGACTGTGATAAAAAAACGTTTATTTCTGTATTTTTTTTTTTTCTGCTATCAGGGTTAGTTATCCTTTGCTAATGGGAGCAATCCTTTGCTAAAATTGTGTTTTTTACAAAGATTTGATGCTATAACTTTTCAGTTTATTAATTTTCAACTGTCATAACTTTTTCTGTGCTTCTTATAGGCACAGTACGTTTTCATATTATAGTAAATTACTTGAAAAGTATTTCCAAGTTGCTAGTTTATTTGCTAGTGTGTTAAACATGTCTGATTCAGAGGAAGATATCTGTGCTATATGTGCTAAAGCCAAAGTGGAGCCCAATAGAAATTTATGTACTAACTGTATTGATGCTACTTTAAATAAAAGTCAATCTGTACAAATTGAACATATTTCACCAAACAACGAGGGGAGAGTTATGCCGACTAACTCGCCTCACGTGTCAGTACCTGCATCTCCCGCTCGGGAGGTGCGTGATATTGTAGCGCCGAGTACATCTGGGCGGCCATTACAAATCACATTACAGGATATGGCTACTGTTATGACTGAAGTTTTGGCTAAATTACCAGAACTAAGAGGTAAGCGTGATCACTCTGGGGTGAGAACAGAGTGCGCTGATAATATTAGGGCCATGTCAGACACTGCGTCACAATTTGCAGAACATGAGGACGGAGAGCTTCATTCTGCGGGTGACGGTTCTGATCCAAACAAACTGGATTCAGATATTTCAAATTTTAAATTTAAGCTGGAAAACCTCCGTGTATTACTAGGGGAGGTGTTAGCGGCTCTGAATGATTGTAACACAGTTGCAATACCAGAGAAAATGTATAGGTTGGATAAATATTTTGCGGTACCGGCGAGTACTGACGTTTTTCCTATACCTAAGAGACTTACTGAAATTGTTACTAAGGAGTGGGATAGACCAGGTGTGCCGTTCTCACCCCCTCCGATATTTAGAAAGATGTTTCCAATAGACGCCACCACACGGGACTTATGGCAAACGGTCCCTAAGGTGGAGGGAGCAGTTTCTACTTTAGCTAAGCGTACCACTATCCCGGTGGAGGATAGCTGTGCCTTTTCAGATCCAATGGATAAAAAGTTAGAGGGTTACCTTAAGAAAATGTTTGTTCAACAAGGTTTTATATTGCAACCTCTTGCATGCATTGCGCCTGTCACGGCTGCAGCAGCATTTTGGTTTGAGTCTCTGGAAGAGACACTTGAATCAGCTCCATTAGATGAGATTACACACAAGCTTAAAGCCCTTAAGTTAGCTAGCTCATTTATTTCAGATGCCGTAGTACATTTAACTAAACTTACGGCTAAGAATTCCGGATTCGCCATTCAGGCACGCAGAGCACTGTGGCTAAAATCCTGGTCAGCTGACGTTACTTCTAAATCTAAATTGCTTAATATACCTTTCAAAGGGCAGACCTTATTCGGGCCCGGGTTGAAAGAAATTATCGCTGACATTACAGGAGGTAAAGGCCATGCCCTGCCTCAAGACAGAGCCAAACCTAAGGCTAGACAGTCTAATTTTCGTTCCTTTCGTAATTTCAAAGCAGGAGCAGCATCAACTTCCTCTGCACCAAAACAGGAAGGAGCTGTTGCTCGCTACAGACAAGGCTGGAGACCTAACCAGTCCTGGAACAAGGGCAAGCAGGCCAGGAAACCTGCTGCTGCCCCTAAGACAGCATGAATCGAGGGCCCCCGATCCGGGAACGGATCTAGTGGGGGGCAGACTTTCTCTCTTCACCCAGGCTTGGGCAAGAGATGTCCAGGATCCCTGGGCGTTAGAGATCATATCTCAGGGATACCTTCTAGACTTCAAATTCTCTCCCCCAAGAGGGAGATTTCATCTGTCAAGGTTGTCAACAAACCAAATAAAGAAAGAGGCGTTTCTACGCTGCGTACAAGATCTTTTATTAATGGGAGTGATCCATCCGGTTCCGCGGTCGGAACAAGGACAAGGGTTTTACTCAAATCTGTTTGTGGTTCCCAAAAAAGATGGAACTTTCAGGCCAATCTTGGATTTAAAGATCCTAAACAAATTCCTAAGAGTTCCATCGTTCAAAATGGAAACTATTCGGACAATTTTACCCATGATCCAAAAGGGTCAGTACATGACCACAGTGGATTTAAAGGATGCTTACCTTCACATACCGATTCACAAAGATCATTACCGGTATCTAAGGTTTGCCTTTCTAGACAGGCATTACCAGTTTGTAGCTCTTCCATTCGGATTGGCTACGGCTCCGAGAATCTTCACAAAGGTTCTGGGTGCTCTTCTGGCGGTACTAAGACCGCAAGGAATTGCGGTAGCTCCGTACCTAGACGACATTCTGATACAAGCTTCAAGCTTTCAAACTGCCAAGTCTCATACAGAGTTAGTACTGGCATTTCTAAGGTCGCATGGATGGAAGGTGAACGAAAAGAAGAGTTCTCTCTTTCCACTCACAAGAGTTCCCTTCTTGGGGACTCTTATAGATTCTGTAGAAATGAAGATTTACCTGACAGAAGACAGGTTAACAAAGCTTCAAAATGCATGCCGTGTCCTTCATTCCATTCAACACCCGTCAGTAGCTCAATGCATGGAGGTGATCGGCTTAATGGTAGCAGCAATGGACATAGTACCCTTTGCACGTCTACATCTCAGACCGCTGCAATCGTGCATGCTAAGTCAGTGGAATGGGGATTACTCAGACTTGTCCCCTACTCTGAATCTGGATCAAGAGACCAGAAATTCTGTTCTATGGTGGCTTTCTCAGCCACATCTGTCCAGGGGGATGCCATTCAGCAGGCCGGACTGGACAATTGTAACAACAGACGCCAGCCTACTAGGTTGGGGCGCTGTCTGGAATTCTCTGAAGGCTCAGGGACAATGGAATCAGGAGGAGAGTCTCCTACCAATAAACATTCTGGAATTGAGAGCAGTTCTCAATGCCCTTCTGGCTTGGCCCCAGTTAACAACTCGGGGGTTCATCAGGTTTCAGTCGGACAACATCACGACTGTAGCTTACATCAACCATCAGGGAGGGACAAGAAGCTCCCTAGCAATGATGGAAGTATCAAAGATAATTCGCTGGGCAGAGTCTCACTCTTGCCACCTGTCAGCAATCCACATCCCGGGAGTGGAGAACTGGGAGGCGGATTTCTTAAGTCGTCAGACTTTTCATCCGGGGGAGTGGGAACTTCATCCGGAGGTCTTTGCCCAAATACTTCGACGTTGGGGCAAACCAGAGATAGATCTCATGGCGTCTCGACAGAACGCCAAGCTTCCTCGTTACGGGTCCAGATCCAGGGATCCGGGAGCGGTTCTGATAGATGCTTTGACAGCACCTTGGACCTTCGGGATGGCTTATGTGTTTCCACCCTTCCCGATGCTTCCTCGATTGATTGCCAGAATCAAACAGGAGAGAGCATCAGTGATTCTAATAGCGCCTGCATGGCCACGCAGGACTTGGTATGCAGATCTAGTGGACATGTCATCCTGTCCACCTTGGTCGCTACCTCTGAAACAGGACCTTCTGATCCAGGGTCCCTTCAAACATCAAAATCTAATTTCTCTGAAGCTGACTGCTTGGAAATTGAACGCTTGATTTTATCAAAACGTGTTTTTTCTGAGTCAGTTATTGATACCTTAATACAGGCTAGGAAGCCTGTTACCAGAAAGATTTACCATAAGATATGGCGCAAATACTTATATTGGTGTGAATCCAAGAGTTACTCATGGAGTAAGGTTAGGATTCAGAGGATATTGTCTTTTCTACAAGAAGGTTTAGAAAAGGGTTTATCCGCTAGTTCCTTAAAGGGACAGATTTCAGCTCTGTCCATTCTTTTACACAAACGTCTGTCAGAAGTTCCGGACGTTCAAGCTTTTTGTCAGGCTTTAGCTAGGATCAAGCCTGTGTTTAAAACTGTTGCTCCACCATGGAGTTTGAACTTAGTTCTTAATGTTTTACAGGGGGTTCCGTTTGAACCCCTTCATTCCATTGATATCAAGTTGTTATCTTGGAAAGTTCTGTTTTTAATGGCGATTTCCTCGGCTCGAAGAGTCTCTGAGTTATCTGCCTTACATTGTGATTCTCCTTATCTGATTTTTCATTCAGACAAGGTAGTTATGAGTACTAAACCTGGGTTCCTACCTAAGGTGGTCACTAACAGGAATATCAATCAAGAGATTGTGGTTCCATCTTTGTGTCCTAATCCTTCTTCGAAAAAGGAACGTCTGCTACACAATCTAGATGTAGTCCGTGCCCTGAAATTTTATCTACAGGCAACTAAGGATTTTCGACAAACGTCTTCCCTGTTTGTCGTTTATTCTGGTCAGAGGAGAGGTCAAAAAGCTTCGGCTACCTCTCTCTCCTTTTGGCTTCGTAGCATAATACGGTTAGCCTATGAGACTGCTGGACAGCAGCCTCCTGAAAGAATTACAGCACATTCTACTAGAGCTGTGGCTTCCACTTGGGCCTTTAAGAATGAGGCTTCTGTTGAACAGATTTGCAAGGCTGCAACTTGGTCTTCTCTTCATACTTTTTCCAAATTTTACAAATTTGACACTTTTGCTTCTTCGGAGGCTGTTTTTGGGAGAAAGGTTCTTCAGGCAGTGGTTCCTTCCGTATAAAGAGCCTGCCTGTCCCTCCCGTCATCCGTGTACTTTAGCTTTGGTATTGGTATCCCATAAGTAATGGATGATCCGTGGACTGGATACACTTAAAAAGAGAAAACATAATTTATGCTTACCTCATAAATTTATTTCTCTTGTAGTGTATCCAGTCCACGGCCCGCCCTGTCACTTTAAGGCAGGTAATTTTTCCATTAAACTACAGTCACCACTGTACCCTATGGTTTTCCTTTCTCTGCATGTTTTCGGTCGAATGACTGGTAATGGCAGTTAGGGGAGGAGCTATATAGCAGCTCTGCTGGGTGAATCCTCTTGCACTTCCTGTTGGGGAGGAGTTAATATCCCATAAGTAATGGATGATCCGTGGACTGGATACACTACAAGAGAAATAAATTTATCAGGTAAGCATAAATTATGTTTTCAGGGCCATTGGTAGTTTATTGTAGGCTAGGGTTTTTTTTATTTTGGGGGAGCTTTTTTATTTTGCTAGGGCTATTAGATAAGGTGTGATTCGTTTTTATTTTTGATACTGTGTTTTTTGTAACTTAGTATTTGTTTGTTTTTGTAACTTAGTGTTTTTTTTTGTAACTTAGCGTTAATTTATTTTTGTAATTTAGTCATTTTTAATAGTAGATTTAAATAATTTAGGGTTAGGGTTTTTTAATATGTAATGTTGTTAATTTAATTGCTAGTTTAATGAAATTGTAGTATAAAATTTAGGGTAGGTTAATTAATAGTTTAATATAGTTTATTTTAATTCTAAAGGTAAGTTTTAATTTATTATAAGATAGGGATGTGGTAATTTTAATGTAAAGTTAGCGGCTTGTTAGGTTTAGGGGTTAATAGCTTTATTTAGTTTATGGTGATGTGGGGGCTGGCGGTTTAGGGGTTAATAGGTTTAGTTAATGGTAGTGATGTGGGAGGCCAGGGGTTTAGGGATTAATACATTTATTTAGTGGCGACGGAGTCCGGGAGCGGCGGGATAGGGGTTAATAAGTTTATTTAGGTTGTGGCGGGGTCAGGGAGTGGCGGGATAGGGGCTAATAACATTATGTAGGTGGTGGCGATGTTGGGGCGGTAGATTAGGGGTGTTTAGACTCTGGGTTTATGTTAGGGTGTTAGGTTTAAATGTAACTGCTTTTCTACCATAGAAATCAATGGGATATCTGGCAGCATCGAACATAAGCTTTTTCTGCTTTCAGACTCCCATTGATTCCTATGGCATCCGCGGCCTCCAGGGTGGTGGATTGAAAACCAGGTACGCTGGGCTGGAAAAGCCGCAAGCGTACCGGTTAACTATTTGATAACTTTGAAAAAGTGTCAAATAGTGCCGAATGTGTACTCGGAACTTCTGTAATGATGTAAGCATTGATCTGTGTCGGATTGAGACTGGTGGATCGTATGTTATGTCACAATTTTCAAATGTTGCCGGTCTGTAGGCTCTGATAACTAGGTCAAATTTAGCTCGCCAGAGTTAAGTTTTCGTAATTCCAGCGTATTTGCGGTTGACAGCTTGATAAATATCCCCCCATGTGCGTGAGCTCAATGTTATCTATATGAAACACATGAACTAACACCCTCTAGTGGTGAAAAACTGTCAAAATGCATTCAGATTAGAGGCGTCCTTCAAGGTCTAAGAAATAAGCATACGAACCTCCTAGGTTTAGCTTTCAACTAAGAATACCAAGAGAACAAAGCAAAACTGGTGATATAAGTAAATTGGAAAGTTGTTTAAAATTACATTCCCTATCTGATTTATGAAAGTTTTTTTGGGGCTTGACTGTCCCTTTAATGATATATTTTGTTTACTAGTAAATTAGTTCTAGAAAAAAAAGATGCATGTTATTCTGAAGGTCAATGACAAAAATCACCAACCTTATCAGCAGGTCCAGCTTCCATCACTGAAACCTGAAGCAAACAGAATATTAATGCGGTTACACTGACAGCTGCAGAGCCAGTCACACTACAGAGGAAGCTACATTGAGTAATACTAAGAATATAGGCCTAGATTTGGAGTTCGGCGGTAAAAGGGCTGTTAACGCTCCGCAGGTTTTTTTCTGGCCGCACCATAAATTTAACTCTGGTATCGAGAGTTCAAACAAATGCTGCGTTAGGCTCCAAAAAAGGAGCGTAGAGCATATTTACCGCAAATGCAACTCTCGATACCAGAGTTGCTTACGGACGCGGCCGGCATCAAAAACGTGCTCGTGCACGATTCTCCCATAGGAAACAATGGGGCAGTTTGAGCTGAAAAAAAACCTAACACCTGCAAAAAAGCAGCGTTCAGCTCTTAACGCAGCCCCATTGTTTCCTATGGGGAAACACTTCCTACGTCTGCACCTAACACTCTAACATGTACCCCGAGTCTAAACACCCCTAACCTTACACTTATTAACCCCTAATCTTCCGCCCCCGCTATCGCTGACCCCTGCATTACAGTTTTAACCCCTAATCTGCCGCTCCGTAAACCGCCGCCACCTACGTTATCCCTATGTACCCCTAATCTGCTGCCCTAACATCGCCGACCCCTATGTTATATTTATTAACCCCTAATCTGCCCCCCACAACGTCGCCGACACCTGCCTACACTTATTAACCCCTAATCTGCCGAGCGGACCTGAGCGCTACTATAATAAAGTTATTAACCCCTAATCCGCCTCACTAACCCTATCATAAATAGTATTAACCCCTAATCTGCCCTCCCTAACATCGCCGACACCTACCTTCAATTATTAACCCCTAATCTGCCGACCGGAGCTCACCGCTATTCTAATAAATGTATTAACCCCTAAAGCTAAGTCTAACCCTAACACTAACACCCCCCTAAGTTAAATATAATTTTTATCTAACGAAATAAATTAACTCTTATTAAATAAATGATTCCTATTTAAAGCTAAATACTTACCTGTAAAATAAATCCTAATATAGCTACAATATAAATTATAATTATATTATAGCTATTTTAGGATTAATATTTATTTTACAGGCAACTTTGTAATTATTTTAACCAGGTACAATAGCTATTAAATAGTTAAGAACTATTTAATAGTTACCTAGTTAAAATAATAACAAATTTACCTGTAAAATAAATCCTAACCTAAGATATAATTAAACCTAACACTACCCTATCAATAAATTAATTAAATAAACTACCTACAATTACCTACAATTAACCTAACACTACACTATCAATAAATTAATTAAACACAATTGCTACAAATAAATACAATTAAATAAACTAGCTAAAGTACAAAAAATAAAAAAGAACTAAGTTACAGAAAATAATAAAATATTTACAAACATAAGAAAAATATTACAACAATTTTAAACTAATTACACCTACTCTAAGCCCCCTAATAAAATAACAAAGCCCCCCAAAATAAAAAATTCCCTACCCTATTCTAAAATACAAATATTACAAGCTCTTTTACCTTACCAGCCCTGAACAGGGCCCTTTGCGGGGCATGCCCCAAGAATTTCAGCTCTTTTGCCTGTAAAAAAAAACATACAATACCCCCCCCCCCAACATTACAACCCACCACCCACATACCCCTAATCTAACCCAAACCCCCCTTAAATAAACCTAACACTACCCCCCTGATGATCTTCCTACCTTGTCTTCACCATGCCAGGTTCACCGATCCGTCCTGGCTCCAAGATCTTCATCCAACCCAAGCGGGGGCTAGACATCCACTGAAGAAGTCCAGAAGAGGGTCCAAAGTCTTCCTCCTATCCGGCAAGAAGAGGACATCCGGACCGGCAAACATCTTCTCCAAGCGGCATCTTCTATCTTCTTCCATCCGATGACGACCGGCTCCATCTTGAAGACCTCCAGCGCGGATCCATCCTCTTCTTCCGACGACTAGACGACGAATGACGGTTCCTTTAAGGGACGTCATCCAAGATGGCGTCCCTCGAATTCCGATTGGCTGATAGGATTCTATCAGCCAATCGGAATTAAGGTAGGAATTTTCTGATTGGCTGATGGAATCAGCCAATCAGAATATAGTTCAATCCGATTGGCTGATCCAATCAGCCAATCAGATTGAGCTCGCATTCTATTGGCTGATCGGAACAGCCAATAGAATGCGAGCTCAATCTGATTGGCTGATTGGATCAGCCAATCGGATTGAACTATATTCTGATTGGCTGATTCCATCAGCCAATCAGAAAATTCCTACCTTAATTCCGATTGGCTGATAGAATCCTATCAGCCAATCGGAATTCGAGGGACGCCATCTTGGATGACGTCCCTTAAAGGAACCGTCATTCGTCGTCTAGTCGTCGGAAGAAGAGGATGGATCCGCGCTGGAGGTCTTCAAGATGGAGCCGGTCGTCATCGGATGGAAGAAGATAGAAGATGCCGCTTGGAGAAGATGTTTGCCGGTCCGGATGTCCTCTTCTTGCCGGATAGGAGGAAGACTTTGGACCCTCTTCTGGACTTCTTCAGTGGATGTCTAGCCCCCGCTTGGGTTGGATGAAGATCTTGGAGCCAGGACGGATCGGTGAACCTGGCATGGTGAAGACAAGGTAGGAAGATCATCAGGGGGGTAGTGTTAGGTTTATTTAAGGGGGGTTTGGGTTAGATTAGGGGTATGTGGGTGGTGGGTTGTAATGTTGGGGGGGGGGTATTGTATGTTTTTTTTTACAGGCAAAAGAGCTGAAATTCTTGGGGCATGCCCCGCAAAGGGCCCTGTTCAGGGCTGGTAAGGTAAAAGAGCTTGTAATATTTGTATTTTAGAATAGGGTAGGGAATTTTTTATTTTGGGGGGCTTTGTTATTTTATTAGGGGGCTTAGAGTAGGTGTAATTAGTTTAAAATTGTTGTAATATTTTTCTTATGTTTGTAAATATTTTATTATTTTCTGTAACTTAGTTCTTTTTTTATTTTTTGTACTTTAGCTAGTTTATTTAATTGTATTTATTTGTAGCAATTGTGTTTAATTTATTTATTGATAGTGTAGTGTTAGGTTAATTGTAGGTAATTGTAGGTAGTTTATTTAATTAATTTATTGATAGGGTAGTGTTAGGTTTAATTATATCTTAGGTTAGGATTTATTTTACAGGTAAATTTGTTATTATTTTAACTAGGTAACTATTAAATAGTTCTTAACTATTTAATAGCTATTGTACCTGGTTAAAATAATTACAAAGTTGCCTGTAAAATAAATATTAATCCTAAAATAGCTATAATATAATTATAATTTATATTGTAGCTATATTAGGATGTATTTTACAGGTAAGTATTTAGCTTTAAATAGGAATTATTTATTTAATAAGAGTTAATTTATTTCGTTAGATAAAAATTATATTTAACTTAGGGGGGTGTTAGTGTTAGGGTTAGACTTAGCTTTAGGGGTTAATACATTTATTAGAATAGCGGTGAGCTCCGGTCGGCAGATTAGGGGTTAATAATTGAAGGTAGGTGTCGGCGATGTTAGGGAGGGCAGATTAGGGGTTAATACTATTTATGACAGGGTTAGTGAGGCGGATTAGGGGTTAATAACTTTATTATAGTAGCGCTCAGGTCCGCTCGGCAGATTAGGGGTTAATAAGTGTAGGTAGGTGTCGGCGACGTTGAGGGGGGCAGATTAGGGGTTAATAAATATAACATAGGGGTCGGCGATGTTAGGGGTAGCAGATTAGGGGTACATAGGGATAACGTAGGTGGCGGCGATTTGCGGTCGGAAGATTAGGGGTTAATTATTTTAAGTAGCTTGCGGCGACGTTGTGGGGGGCAAGTTAGGGGTTAATAGATATAATACAGGGGTCGGCGGTGTTAGGGGCAGCAGATTAGGGGTACATAAGTATAACGTAGGTGGCGGTCGGCAGATTAGGGGTTAAAATTTTTAATCGAGTGTCGGCGATGTGGGGGGACCTCGGTTTAGGGGTACATAGGTAGTTTATGGGTGTTAGTGTACTTTAGGGTACAGTAGTTAAGAGCTTTATAAACCGGCGTTAGCCAGAAAGCTCTTAACTCCTGCTATTTTCAGGCGGCTGGAATCTTGTCGTTAGAGCTCTAACGCTCACTGCAGAAACGACTCTAAATACCGGCGTTAGGAAGATCCCATTGAAAAGATAGGCTACGCAAATGGCGTAGGGGGATCTGCGGTATGGAAAAGTCGCGGCTGTAAAGTGAGCGTTAGACCCTTTAATCACTGACTCCAAATACCAGCGGGCGGCCAAAACCAGCGTTAGGAGCCTCTAACGCTGGTTTTGACGGCTACCGCCGAACTCTAAATCTAGGCCATAGTGTTTAAAATCATGCTGATGATGGCACATGTGGCTTCTGTGTTAAAATTCTGCTTTGTATCATGTTGCTTAGAAAGACCAAAAAGCAAATGGCTAGATTACGAGTTTGGCGTTAGAGGCTATGCGGTGCTAACGAGCAGTTTATGCTCACCACTCACTTACAGACAGCGCTGGTATTAACCGCAAAAAAGTGACCGTAGAGCAAAATTTAGCTCCACATCTCACCTCAATACCAGCGCTGCTTACGTTAGCAGTGATCTGGCTGAACGTGCTTGTGCACGATTTCCCCATAGGAATCAATAGGGGAGAGCCGGCTGAAAAAAACACCTGCAAAAAAGGAGTGTTTAGCTCCTAACGCAGCCCCATTGATTCCTATGGGAAAATACATTTATGTCTACACCTAACACCCTAACATGAACCCCGAGTCTAAACACCCCTAATCTTACACTTATTAACCCTTAATCTGACGCACCCGACATCGCCGACACCTACATTATATTTATTAACCCCTAATCTGCCACCCCCAATGTCGCCACCACCTACCTACACTTCTTAACCCCTAATCTGCCGCCCCCAACGTCGCTGCCACTATATTAAAGTTATTAACCCCTAACCTTAACACCCCCTAACTTAAATATAAGTTAAATAAATCTAAATAAAATTACTATTATTACCTAAATAATTCCTATTTAAAACTAAATACTTACCTATAAAATAAACTCTAAGATAGCTACAATATAACTAATAGTTACATTGTATCTATCTTAAGGTAAATTTGTCTTTATTTTAACTAGGTAGTTATTAAATAGTTAATAACTATTTAATAACTATTCTACCTAGTTAAAATAAATACAAACTTGCCTGCAAAATAAAAATAAACTCTAAGCTACAATGTAATTATGTTTAAGTTAGGGGGTGTTAGGGTTATGGTTAGACTTAGTTTTAGGGGTTAATAACTTTAATATAGTGGAGGCGACGTTGGGGGCGGCAGATTAGGGGTTAATAAAATGTAACTAGTGTTTGCGAGGCGGGAGTGCGGCGGTTTAGGGGTTAATATATTTATTATAGTGGCGGCGATGTCCAGTTCAGCAGATTAGGGGTTAAAAAATTTTATTATAGTGTTTGCGATGTGGGATTGCCTCGGTTTAGGGGTTAATAGGTAGTTTATGGGTGTTAGTGTACTTTTTAGCACTTTTGTTAAGAGTTTTATGCTACAGCGTTGTAGTGTAAAACTCTTAACTACTGAGTTTTAAATGAGGTACCAGTCTTGACAGGAGAGGGTCTACCGTAATACCGGTGCTATGCAAGTCCCATTGAAAAAATAGGATACGCAATTGACGTAAGTGGATTTGCGGTATTTCCAAGTCTAGCCAAAAAAAATGAGCGGTACACCTGTACCTGCAAGACTCGTAATACCAGCGGGCGTTAAAAAGCAGCTTTGGGACCGGCCAACACTGCTTTTTAATCCTTACGCCAAACTCGTAATCAAGCCGAAAGTCTGTAACCTGCAAATGCAGCAAATTAAACAGCTGGGTTAGGTCATTTGCAACAGGTTTGGTTTTTGGCACAATATTTGTACAAATGCAAGAGGTGCTTGTTGTGCTATTAACTATGTTGTTTTTCCATGTGACGTCTATGGAATTTTCACCAGGAAATAGACAGGGAATCTGTTTACTTATACCTAATAAATCTTGTGTTTTTGTTTCCTATGTTTGCACTGTTTAACCCTTTGTATGCTGGCCTTGGCATATGCTCACTACATTTCTCTTTGATCCTTTTTTTATTTTGGCAGCTAACTCTCATTGTACAGTGCTCATTACCTGAACAAACACTTACGTAGTAAAAATGATATATAACGTGTGTTTTAAGGCAGTGTGCTGAAAGTCATAAAGTTTTCGTTGCATTGTGAAATCTTTGACTTGACCCTAAACATGAATAAAGATACATTTTTATTTCTATGTATATATAAATGTTTCTATGAAACAAATCTTTTGGATAATTTTTTTTTTTTTGTTTGTGCACGTCACAATTAATTTTATAGGGGTTTATCGCATCTGTTTGCGTGTCGGTTTTTTCACTCGTATTAGAAGTTGAAAGTAAACGAGATTACTTGAGCGCAATTGAAATTAATGCTCGTCGGGATAGCGCATCCTCAGAGCTTTGTTAAACTGTTTTGCAAAACAAAAAGGTATCACAAAAAACACATGAAAAATACATTACAAAGTACAGTTACACTCATAATATCACCATCTAATAAATATACATTACACAGTACAGTTACACACATAATAACACTATCTAATAAATATACATTACACAGTACAGTTACACACATAACACCATCTAATAAATATACATTACACAGTACAGTTACACTCATAATAACACCATCTAATAAATATACATTACACAGTACAGTTACACTCATAATAACACCATCTAATAAATATACATTACACAGTACAGTTACACTCATAATATCACCATCTAATAAATATACATTACACAGTACAGTTACACACATAATAACACTATCTAATAAATATACATTACACAGTACAGTTACACACATAACACCATCTAATAAATATACATTACACAGTACAGTTACACTCATAATAACACCATCTAATAAATATACATTACACAGTACAGTTACACTCATAATAACACCATCTAATAAATATACATTACAAAGTACAGTTACACTCATAATAACACTATCTAATAAATATACATTACACAGTACAGTTACACTCATAATAACACCATCTAATAAATATACATTACACAGTACAGTTACACACATAATAACACCATCTAATAAATATACATTACACAGTACAGTTACACTCATAATAACACCATCTAATAAATATACATTACACAGTACAGTTACACTCATAATAACACCATCTAATAAATATACATTACACAGTACAGTTACACACATAATAACACTATCTAATAAATATACATTACACAGTACAGTTACACTTATAATAACACTGTCTAATAAATATACATTACACAGTACTGTTACACACATAATAACACCATCTAATAAATATACATTACACAGTACAGTTACACACATAATAACATTGTCTAATAAATATACATTACACAGTACAGTTACATACATAATAACACTATCTAATAAATATACATTACACAGTACAGTTACACTCATAATATCACCATCTAATAAATATACATTACACAGTACAGTTACACTCATAATATCACCATCTAATAAATATACATTACACAGTACAGTTACACTCATAATAACACCATCTAATAAATATACATTACACAGTACAGTTACACTCATAATAACACCATCTAATAAATATACATTACACAGTACAGTTACACTCATAATAACACCATCTAATAAATATACATTACACAGTACAGTTACACACATAATAACACTATCTAATAAATATACATTACACAGTACAGTTACACTTATAATAACACTGTCTAATAAATATACATTACACAGTACTGTTACACACATAATAACACCATCTAATAAATATACATTACACAGTACAGTTACACACATAATAACACTATCTAATAAATATACATTACACAGTACAGTTACACTTATAATAACACTATCTAATAAATATACATTACACAGTACAGTTACACTTATAATAACACTATCTAATAAATATATATTACACAGTACAGTTACACTCATAATAACACCATCTAATAAATATACATTACACAGTACAGTTACACTCATAATAACACTATCTAATAAAAATAATTTAAAAAAGGCTCACGGATATGAGGATTCAGATGTTAGAAAAAAAGCCAGGCAAAGGGTTTTTACATTGAGATACATAAATATACATGTCTAAAGATGTATATATGTATGTATGTATCTACAGTATATATACCATCATGGAAAAAAAATATTTGCACCCCTACATATCTGTCAGATAATGAACCACTTTGCGCAGAAAATTGTTGCAATTAAAAATGTTAAGGCATTCTCATGTTTATTTATTTTGTTTGTATTGGTATGACACACAAAAAGTGGAGAAAAACAAATCTGACACATCCAAAAACAAAACTCCAAAAATGGACTAGACAAAATTATTGGCACCCTCAATTTAGTATTTGGTAACACACTCCTTGGAAAAAAAATAACTGAAATAAATAATTTCCTGTAACCATCAATGAATTTCTTACACCTCTCTACTAGAATTTGGACCACTCTTCTTTCACTAACTGCTCCAGGTCTCTCAGATTGGAAAGGTTCCTTTTCCCAACTGGTGCTTTGAGATCTCTCCACAGGTGCTCTATGGGATTGAGATCTGGACTCATTGCTGGCCAGTTCTGTACTCTCCAGTACTTTGTCTTAAACCATTTCTGGGTGCTTTTTGATGTTTGCTTTGGGTCATTGTCCTGCTGCAAATTGCACCACATAATTAGTTAGTAGTCTTCAGATTTCATAATGCCCTGCACACAGTCAAGGCACAGTCAAGACATCCAGTGCCTGAAGCAGCAGAGCAATCCCAAAACATCAGTGGACCTCCACCATGTTTGACTGTAGGGACTGTTTTCCTTTCTCTAAAAGTCTCATTTCTTTTTCTGAAAACAGTAAAATGATGGGCTTAACCAAAAAGCTTTAATTTTGTTTTGTCGGTCCACAACACATTCTCTCAAAAGGATTTTGGCCTCCTTAGGTAAGTTTTGGCAAACTCCAATCTGGCTTTTTCATGTTTCTGTGTTAGCAGTGGGGTCCTCCTGGGTCTCCTACCATAGCGTCCATTTACATTCAGATGGCGATGTATAGTGCGAGCTGACACATTTGTACCCTGTGCCTGAAGGTCAGCTTGAATTTGTCTGGAAGTTGATCAAGGTTCTTTATTCACCATTCAAACAATCCTTTGTTGCAATATTTGATCAATTTTTCTCTTTCGTGCACGTCCAGGGAGATTAGCTACAGTGCCATGGGCTGTAAACTTCTTGACAATGTTGCACACAGTGGACATAGTAACATTAAGATCTCTGGAGCTGGACTTGTAACCTTGAGATTGTCCATGCTTTTCCACAATTTTTTTGTTCTCAAATCCTCAGACAATTCTTTGCTGCTCCTTCCCTTCTCCATGCTCAATAGAAAGATTGAGTAAATTTTTCACCATTTTAACTGGTTGCCGGTGTGATTTCTATATTGTTAGCACGTTACAGAGGCACACGACTAAATAGCTTACAGAGGCAAACAACTTAATAACTTATAGAGGCACACAACTAAATAGCTTACAGAGGCACACAACTTAATAACTTATAGAGGCACACAACTAAGTAGCTTACAGAGGCACACAACTTAATAACTTATAGAGGCACACAACTAAGTAGCTTACAGAGGCACACAACTTAATAACTTATAGAGGCACACAACTAAGTAGCTTAAAGAGGCACACATCTAAATAGCTTATAGAGGCACACAACTAAATAGCTAATAGAGGCACAAAACTAAAAAGCTTTTAGAGGCACACAACTAAATAGCCTATAGAGGTATAAAATTAAATAGCTTACATAGGTACATAACTAAATAGCTTACAGAGGCACACACCTAAATGGTTTAAAGAGGTACAGTACACAACAAAATAGCTAACAGAGGCACACAACTAAATAGCTTACAGAGGCACATAACTAAATAGCTTACATAGGTACACAACTAAAAAGCTTACAGAGGCACAAAACTAAATAGCTTACAGAGGTACACAACTAAATAGCTTACAGAGGCACACAACTAAATAAGTCGTAATGTGGATCAAATAAACAACGTGTAAAGCGCCAATAGGAAAATACAAAGGATTTAATATAAAATAAAATATAAAAACATGTGGTCTATCTGACCAACTGGGGATATATCCAAACACAGTCACAGTAAATAACGCATTAAACAGTATATGCAAAAATAAAACAAACCAGATAAGATAAAACAATAAAATTAGGTGCACCTAAAGATGTATAGAGTACTGTCTATAGGTAAAGGCGGAGACGTGTCCTACTCCGTATAATCCGTAAACAAAGTCAAAGAATTACAATGTCAATTGTGTCCAAGAAGTGAATAAAGTGATGAGTGGCTCCGATGTGTGTTCGTGAGTAATCCAGTGGGTGTACAAAAAGTAAAAAATAAAAATAAAAAAATGTGAAAATACAAAAATATAAAAATATATAAAACAATGTTGAACCTTCAAAATGTGTGAAAAAATGAAAAAAGTGTACAGAAAAAATGTAAAAAACCAAATGGAGAACAAAAAAGTGTGGTTAGTTGTTCCTTTGGTGTATAGGATCTTCTAATCTTCTTCAAATACCTGTGGAAAATAATATAACATAGTGCAATATTGCTAGTGATCCAATAAAACAAATTGAAATAAGGCTTACCAATACTATCGACGCGTTTCGGCCTTCTGTCATAGGCCTTGTCATAGTCTTGATAAAGGCCTATGACACAACTAAATAGCTTACAGAGGCACACAACTAAATAGCTTTTAGAGCCTCACAACTAAATAGCTTTACAGAGGCACACAACTAAATAGCTTATAGAGGTACACAACTAAATAGCTTATAGAGGCACACACCTAAATAGCTAACAGAGGCACAAAACTAAAAAGCTTATAGAGGCACACAACAAAATAGCTTATAGAGGCACGCAACTAAATTGCTTACATAGGTACACAACTAAAAAGCTTACAGAGGCACACAACTAATTAGTTTACAGAGGTACAGTACACAACTAAATAGCTTACAGAGGCACACAACTAAATAGCTTTTAAAGGTACACAACTAAATAGCTTACAGAGGCACCCAACTAAATAGCTTACAGAGGCACACAACTAAATGGCTTACAGAGGCACACAACTAAATTGCTTACATAGGTACACAACTAAATAGTTTATAGAGGCACATAACTAAATAGCTTATATAGGTACACAACTAAAAAGCTTACATAGGTACACAACTAAAAAGCTTAAAGAGGCACAAAACTAAATAGCTTACAGAGGTACACAACTAAATAGCTTACAGAGGCACATAACTAAATAGCTTATATAGGTACACAACTAAAAAGCTTACATAGGTACACAACTAAAAAGCTTACAGAGGCACAAAACTAAATAGCTTACAGAGGTACACAACTAAATAGCTTACAGAGGCACACAACTAAATAGCTTTCAGAGGCACACAACTATAAAGCTTATAGAGTTACACAACTAAATAGCTTACATAGGTACTCAACTAAATAGCTTACATAGGCACACAACTAAATAGCTTAAATAGGCACACGGCTAAAAAGCTTACAGAGGCACACAACTAAATAGCTTTTAGAGCAACACAACTAAATAGCTTACAGAGAGGCACACAACTAAATAGCTTACAGAGGCACACAACTAAATAGCTTATAGAGGCACACAACTAAATAGCTTATAGAGGCACACAACTCCATAGCTTACAGAGGCACACAACTAAATTGCTTAAATAGGCACACGGCTAAATAGCTTACAGAGGCACACAACTAAATAGCTTTTAGAGTCTCACAACTAAATAGCTTACAGAGGCACACAACTAAATAGCTTTTAGAGCCTCACAACTAAATAGCTTTACAGAGGCACACAACTAAATAGCTTATGGAGGTACACAACTAAATAGCTTATAGAGGCACACACCTAAATAGCTAACTGAGGCACAAAACTAAAAAGCTTATAGTGGCACACAGCTAAATAGCTTATAGAGGCACGCAACTAAATTGCTTACATAGGTACACAACTAAAAAGCTTACAGAGGCACACAACTAATTAGTTTACAGAGGTAATGTACACAACTAAATAGCTTACAAAGGTACACAACTAAATAGCTTACAGAGGCACCCAACTAAATAGCTTACAGAGGCACACAACTAAATGGCTTACAGAGGCACACAACTAAATTGCTTACATAGGTAAACAACTAAATAGTTTATAGAGGTTTAATACACAACTAAATAGCTTACAGATGTACACAACTAAATAGCTTATAGAGGCACACAAAAAAATATCTTATAGAGGCACACAACTAAATATCTTACAGAGGAACACGACTAAATAGCTTACAGAGGAACACAACTAAATATCTTATAGAGGCACATGACTAAATAGCTTACAGAGGCACACGACTAAATAGCTTACAGAGGCAGATGACTAAATAGCTTACAGATACAATCAACTAAATAGTTTACAGAGGCACATCTTAATAGCTTACAGAGACACACAACTAAATAGCTTATAGAGGTACACTACTAAATAGCTTACAGAGGCACACAACTAAGTAGCTTATAGAGGCACATGACTAAATAGCTTTCAAAGGCACACAACTAAATAGCTTATAGAGACACACAACTAAATAGATTACAGAGGCACACAACTAAATAGCTTATAGAGGCACACAACTAAATCACTTACAGAGGCACACAACTAAATAGCTTACATATACAAACAACTTAATAGCTTATCGAGGCACACAACTAAATAGCTTATAGATACACACAACTAAATAGCTTATGTAGGCACACAACTAAATAGCTTACAGATACACACTACTAAATAGCTTACAGATACACACAACTTAATAGCTTACAGAGGTACACAACTAAATAGCTAACAGATACACACAACAAAATAGCTTACAGGGGTACACAACAAAATAGCTTAGAGAGGCACACAACTAAATATCTTACAGAGGCACACAATTAAATAGCATACAGAGGCACACAATTAAATAGCATACAGAGGCACACAACTAAATATCTTACAGAGGCACACAACTAAATATCTTACAGAGGCACACAACTAAATAGCTTACAGAGGTACACAACTAAATATCCTTCAGAGGCACAGGACTAAATAGCTTTCAGTGGAACATAACTAAATAGATTACAGTGACACACAACTAAATAGCTAAGAGGCACATGACTAAATAGCTTACAAAGGCACACAACAACTAAATAGCTCATAGAGGCACATGACTAAATAGCTTACAGAGGCACACAACTAAATATCTTACAGAGGAACACTACTAAATAGCTTACAGAAGCACACGACTAAATAGCTTACAGAGGCACACGACTAAATAGCTTACAAGGGCACATAACTAAATATCTTATAGGGGCACACAATTAAATAGCTTACAGAGGCAAATGACTAAATAGCTTTCAAAAGCACACAATTTAAAAGCTTATAGAGGCAAACAACAAAATAGATTACAGAGGCACACAACAAAATAGCTTACACAGGCACACAACTAAATAGCTTTCAGAGGCACACAACTAAATAGCTTATAGAGGCACAAGACTAAATAGCTTTCAAAGGCACACAACTAAATAGCTTATAGAGGCACATGACTAAATAGCTTACAGAGGCACACGACTAAATAGCTTACAGAGGCAGATGACTAAATAGCTTACAGATACAATCAACTAAATAGTTTACAGAGGCACATCTTAATAGCTTACAGAGACACACAACTAAATAGATTATAGAGGTACACTACTAAATAGCTTACAGAGGCACACAACTAAATAGCTTATAGAGGCACATGACTAAATAGCTTTCAAAGGCACACAACTAAATAGCTTATAGAGACACACAACTAAAAAGATTACAGAGGCACACAACTAAATAGCTTATAGAGGCACACGACTAAATCACTTACAGAGGCACACAACTAAATAGCTTACATATACAAACAACTTAATAGCTTATCGAGGCACACAACTAAATAGCTTATAGATACACACAACTAAATAGCTTACGTAGGCACACAACTAAATAGCTTACAGATACACACTACTAAATAGCTTACAGATACACACAACTTAATAGCTTACAGAGGCACACAACTAAATAGCTAACAGATACACACAACAAAATAGCTTACAGGGGTACACAACAAAATAGCTTAGAGAGGCACACAACTAAATATCTTACAGAGGCACACAATTAAATAGCATACAGAGGCACACAATTAAATAGCATACAGAGGCACACAACTAAATATCTTACAGAGGCACACAACTAAATATCTTACAGAGGCACACAACTAAATAGCTTACAGAGGTACTCAACTAAATATCCTTCAGAGGCACACGACTAAATAGCTTTCAGAGGCACATAACTAAATAGATTACAGTGACACACAACTAAATAGCTAACAGAGGCACATGACTAAATAGCTTACAAAGGCACACAACAACTAAATAGCTCATAGAGGCACATGACTAAATAGCTTACAGAGGCACACAACTAAATATCTTACAGAGGAACACTACTAAATAGCTTACAGAGGCACACGACTAAATAGCTTACAGAGGCACACGACTAAATAGCTTACAAGGGCACATAACTAAATATCTTATAGGGGCACACAATTAAATAGCTTACAGAGGCACATGACTAAATAGCTTTCAAAAGCACACAACTTAAAAGCTTATAGGGGCAAACAACAAAATAGATTACAGAGGCACACAACAAAATAGCTTACACAGGCACACAACTAAATAGCTTTCAGAGGCACACAACTAAATAGCTTATAGAGGCACAAGACTAAATAGCTTTCAAAGGCACACAACTAAATAGCTTATAGAGGCACACAACTAAATAGATTACAGAGGCGCACAACTAAATAGCATACAGAGGCACACAACTAAATAGTTTACAGAGGCACACAACTAAATATCTTACAGAGGCACACAACTAAATAGCTTACAGAGGCACACGACTAAATAGCTTATAGAGGTACACAACTAAATAGCTTTCAGAGGCACATAACTAAATAGCTTATAGAGACACACAACTAAATAGCTAACAGAGGCACATGACTAAATAGCTTACAAAGGCACAAAACTAAATAGCTTATAGAGGCACATGACTAAATAGCTTACAGAGGCACACAACTAAATATCTTACAGAGGAACACTACTAAATTGCTTACAGAGGCACACAACTAAATATCTTACAGAGGCACACGACTAAATAGCTTACAGAGGCACACGACTAAATAGCTTTCAAAGGCACACAACTAAATAGCTTATAGAGGCACACAACTAAATAGATTACAGAGGCGCACAACTAAATAGCATACAGAGGCACACAACTAAATAGTTTACAGAGGCACACAACTAAATATCTTACAGTGGCACACAACTAAATAGCTTACAGAGGCACACGACTAAATAGCTTATAGAGGTACACAACTAAATAGCTTTCAGAGGCACATAACTAAATAGCTTATAGAGACACACAACTAAATAGCTAACAGAGGCACATGACTAAATAGCTTACAAAGGCACACAACTAAATAGCTTATAGAGGCACATGACTAAATAGCTTACAGAGGCACACAACTAAATATCTTACAGAGGAACACTACTAAATTGCTTACAGAGGCACACAACTAAATATCTTACAGAGGCACACGACTAAATAGCTTACAGAGGCACACGACTAAATAGCTTATAGAGGTACACAACTAAATAGCTTACATAGGCACACAATTTAATAGTTTATAGAGGTACAGCACACAACTAAATAGCTTACAGAGGAACACAACTAAATAGCTTACAGAGGCATACAACTAAATAGCTTACAGAGGCACACAACTAAATAGCTTACAGAGGCACACAACTAAATAGCTTACAGAGTCACACGACTAAATACCTTACAGAGGAAAACAGCTAAATAGCTTATAGAGGTACACAACTAAATAGCTTACAGAGGCACACAACTAAATAGCTTACAGATGAACACAACTAAATAGCTTACAGAGGCACACAACTAAATAGCTTACAGAGGCACACAACTAAATAGCTTACAGAGGAAAAAAGCTAAAAAGCTTACAGAGGCACACGTCTAAATACCTTACAGAGGAAAACAGCTAAATAGCTTACAGAGACACACAACTAAATAGCTTACAGAGGCACACGACTAAATAGCTTAGAGAGGCACACAACTAAATAGCTTAGAGGCACACAACTAAATAGCTTACAGAGGCACACAACTAAATAGCTTACAGAGGAAAACAGCTAAATAGCTTAAAGAGGCACAAGACTAAATACCTTACAGAGGCACACGACTAAATAGCTTACAGAGGCACATAACTAAATAGCTTACAGAGGCATACAACTAAATAGCTTACAGAGGAAAACAGTTAAATAGCTTACAGAGGCACACGACTAAATACCTTACAGAGGCACACGACTAAAAAGCTTACAGAGGCATACAACTAAATAGCTTACAGAGGAAAACAGTTAAATAGCTTAAAGAGGCACACGACTAAAAGCTTACAGAGGCACACGACTAAAAAGCTTACAGAGGCACACAACT
The DNA here is from genome assembly GCF_027579735.1 of Bombina bombina. Taxonomy (NCBI): domain Eukaryota; kingdom Metazoa; phylum Chordata; class Amphibia; order Anura; family Bombinatoridae; genus Bombina; species Bombina bombina. Next base: position 40,765,052 of record NC_069502.1, read on the forward strand.
AAATATCTTACAGAGGCACACAATTAAATAGCATACAGAGGCACACAATTAAATAGCATACAGAGGCACACAACTAAATATCTTACAGAGGCACACAACTAAATATCTTACAGAGGCACACAACTAAATAGCTTACAGAGGCACACAACTAAATATCCTTCAGAGACACACGACTAAATAGCTTTCAGAGGCACATAACTAAATAGATTACAGTAACTCACAACTAAATAGCTAACAGAGGCACATGACTAAATAGCTTACAAAGGCACACAACAACTAAATAGCTCATAGAGGCACATGACTAAATAGCTTACAGAGGCACACAACTAAATATCTTACAGAGGAACACTACTAAATAGCTTACAGAGGCACACTACTAAATAGCTTACAGAGGCACACAACTAAATATCTTACAGAGGCACACGACTAAATAGCTTACAGAGGCACACGACTAAATAGCTTTCAAAGGCACACAACTAAATAGCTTATAGAGGCACACAACTAAATAGATTACAGAGGCGCACAACTAAATAGCATACAGAGGCACACAACTAAATAGTTTACAGAGGCACACAACTAAATATCTTACAGAGGCACACAACTAAATAGCTTACAGAGGCACACGACTAAATAGCTTATAGAGGTACACAACTAAATAGCTTTCAGAGGCACATAACTAAATAGCTTATAGAGACACACAACTAAATAGCTAACAGAGGCACATGACTAAATAGCTTACAAAGGCACACAACTAAATAGCTTATAGAGGCACATGACTAAATAGCTTACAGAGGCACACAACTAAATATCTTACAGAGGAACACTACTAAATTGCTTACAGAGGCACACAACTAAATATCTTACAGAGGCACACGACTAAATAGCTTACAGAGGCACACGACTAAATAGCTTACAGAGGCACATAACTAAATAGCTTACAGAGGCATACAACTAAATAGCTTACAGAGGAAAACAGTTAAATAGCTTACAGAGGCACACGACTAAATACCTTACAGAGGCACACGACTAAAAAGCTTACAGAGGCATACAACTAAATAGCTTACAGAGGAAAACAGTTAAATAGCTTAAAGAGGCACACGACTAAAAAGCTTACAGAGGCACACGACTAAAAAGCTTACAGAGGCACACAACTAAATATCTTACAGAGGCACACAATTAAATAGCATACAGAGGCACACAATTAAATAGCATACAGAGGCACACAACTAAATATCTTACAGAGGCACACAACTAAATATCTTACAGAGGCACACAACTAAATAGCTTACAGAGGTACACAACTAAATATCCTTCAGAGACACACGACTAAATAGCTTTCAGAGGCACATAACTAAATAGATTACAGTAACTCACAACTAAATAGCTAACAGAGGCACATGACTAAATAGCTTACAAAGGCACACAACAACTAAATAGCTCATAGAGGCACATGACTAAATAGCTTACAGAGGCACACAACTAAATATCTTACAGAGGAACACTACTAAATAGCTTACAGAGGCACACTACTAAATAGCTTACAGAGGCACACAACTAAATATCTTACAGAGGCACACGACTAAATAGCTTACAGAGGCACACGACTAAATAGCTTTCAAAGGCACACAACTAAATAGCTTATAGAGGCACACAACTAAATAGATTACAGAGGCGCACAACTAAATAGCATACAGAGGCACACAACTAAATAGTTTACAGAGGCACACAACTAAATATCTTACAGAGGCACACAACTAAATAGCTTACAGAGGCACACGACTAAATAGCTTATAGAGGTACACAACTAAATAGCTTTCAGAGGCACATAACTAAATAGCTTATAGAGACACACAACTAAATAGCTAACAGAGGCACATGACTAAATAGCTTACAAAGGCACACAACTAAATAGCTTATAGAGGCACATGACTAAATAGCTTACAGAGGCACACAACTAAATATCTTACAGAGGAACACTACTAAATTGCTTACAGAGGCACACAACTAAATATCTTACAGAGGCACACGACTAAATAGCTTACAGAGGCACACGACTAAATAGATTATAGAGGTACACAACTAAATAGCTTACATAGGCACACAATTTAATAGTTTATAGAGGTACAGCACACAACTAAATAGCTTACAGAGGAACACAACTAAATAGCTTACAGAGGCATACAACTAAATAGCTTACAGAGGCACACAACTAAATAGCTTACAGAGGCACACAACTAAATAGCTTACAGAGTCACACGACTAAATACCTTACAGAGGAAAACAGCTAAATAGCTTATAGAGGTACACAACTAAATAGCTTACAGAGGCACACAACTAAATAGCTTACAGAGGTACACAACTAAATAGCTTACAGAGGCACACAACTAAATAGCTTACAGATGAACACAACTAAATAGCTTACAGAGGCACACAACTAAATAGCTTACAGAGTGTCAGGTTGTCATCCTCTCTATGTATACAACATTACAAACTTGTCTCACTTTAGGACCCAGCAGCTTACTCTCAACAGCTTTATAAGGCTCACCTGCCTTATTCTCATTGCTTAGTATTGGAGACAGATAGTATCCTTACAGCCATCCTCTACCTGAAGAGCTATTTTACAAGCTTCCTCTTGATCCAGCTTATTTTGTGAACGCTGTTCACAAAGCACCTACTGCTTCATCTTCACAACCTCCACGCCTCACTCTGAGCTGCAGCATTCTCCTTCTTGCAACGGCCGCAACTTACACTTAAGTTTATACCGGTAAGAACATCTGCTACATGTATACATTTCTTGTGGAAAGTGTTAAGCTGCCATATATGAACTTATAAGCGCTTGGATAAAAATATATGCATATATTACAAGGACTGTTATCAGAATCTCTGCAAACAATCTCTCTAAATTTAAAATCCATTTTGTGCACACTACAAAAAGCACTCTTGGTGCTTCATTATAGTTAAGCTGACAGCTTGTAATATTTCCTAGATATAAAGGGCTGTTATAACTTCTCTATTTCAGACTGCAGTTTTCAGTAATACTGATATTTGGTTTTGTATTTCACATTTGAACTGTTTGCTAGTTTTCCTGCCACACCTATTCAGTGTATCAATATACACATGTGGTGGCTATAGGAACTACTAACAAACGCCTTCAATATATTATATCCTGCTGTATGGTTTTATGGACTCAACTATGCTGCCAGATTTCTCTATGCTGCATCCATTAACCACTTCAGCAACATACACAAATTTATCTAGCTAAATCCCAGCAGTTGTGGTTCACTTATCTAACATGGCCCAAACATTCTAAATTCTTTTAGAGATATTAAGGTTGAGCCTGACAGAATACTAAGCCTATTACAACATGGACCCAGCTGGGATCAACGCCCATATGCAGACATTAAACCAAAGGGTTGATATACTAACAGAAGGTTTAAATACACTCAAGGCTGAGAATGATACATTAAAAGCATATATTAGGGATGTTGTTGATAAAAGACTTCCCATAATAGAGCCTCAGGTCAGTCCTCCTGAGAAATTTCATGGTGATAGGTCTCTCTATAGAGATTTTAAAAATGCCTGTTTACTAATGTTTTCTCTCAGACCCCACACTTACCCTAACGATAGAGCTAGGGTTCTCACGGTTATATCTTACCTAAGGGGAGAGCCCCGCACGTGGGCTAATGCTTATTTTGAGAGCAATGATGATATATTGAATTCCTTAGAATTTTTTTTTTACTGCGATGGGTCAACTCTATGAGGACCCATACAAACAAATCACTGCAGAAAATGCTATGAGAAGTCTTACACAAAAGAAAAGAGTAGTTCAAGACTACATTACTGACTTTAAAAAATGCGCAAAAGATACTTTATGGAACGATATTTCATTGAGAAATCAATTCAGACTAGGTCTCTCTGATGGAATAAAAGATGAACTTTCTAGATTAGAGTTACCACCTACACTTGAGGAATTAATGACCCTTACTATAACAATAGACAGACGTCTTAGGGAACGACAGCAGGAGAGGTCTTATCACGACACATACCCAAAGAAACAGACAACACCTCACATAGTCAAACCTACATCTGAACCTATGGACATAGGTATGATAAAAGGTCCTCTGTCACCTGAGGAAAAGATCAGGAGAAGAAGAAACAAACTCTGTTTGTATTGTGCATCTGATAACCACACTGTCAAAGAATGCCCAACTCTCCAGAGGCAAAACAAGGGTAAGACTATTATGCAACCATTCTGCTGCAGTACTCTGATACAACCATCATCCTACCTAAATTTATCCCTTCTATTACAGTGGGACCATCACCGAGTCAACGCTTCCGCGATAATTGACTCAGGAGCAACAGCCTCATATATAGATAAACAATTCACACATGTAAATAAAATACCTTTGGTGCACAAACGGACTCCTGTTTCTTTGAGAGGCATTGATGGCAATCCCATCACTTCTGGCCCAGTAGAATTTCAAACAATCCCCCTACTAGTAGTTTCACTCTGAAAAAGAAAAAAGCGCAAAGAGAGACTCAAGTGCAATAAATAACACAAACGCTGCTGCTCTTAAAAATATGCACTTACAATGTTTTATTAATAATACAGCAGTTTAAAAACACAGCTTTCTCCTTTAGGGTAAAATATCCAAATACTCAGCTGCTCCGGTCTGTTTTCACAGCCTAGTTGTCTTTTTTTCTTTTTTTCCAATGTCCGTTCCCTTCCGCTGTTCACCGGAACTGTCAGTGTATGGGAAATCCTTGTTCCTGGGGCTATGGTAGCCCTGAATGTCCAAAAAGCAAAAAGCGTTCTATTCCTAGAACTACGGCTCCTCTGAAGAGCCAAAGTACAATCCTATGATACCTCTACGCGTTTCTTCTGCTATCGTGCAGACTTTCTCAAGAGGATGAAGAGTCAAATGCTGGGTGTATGCGATATCCGTCACAATATAAACCCTCATAGCAGATCCTATTGGTTAAAATTTCCTCTATGTTCTACAGGTAAAAAGTATATGCTCTGGGTCCTAGAGACCCCTACTAGTAGTGACCGCAGAACATCACAGGGAGTATATTACATTCGATGTTATCTCCTCGCCTATTTCACCCATAGTTTTAGGCATTAGTTGGCTCACTACACATAATCCTCACATTAACTGGGCTAATCAATCCCTTACGTTTAATTCCAGTTTCTGCTTGTCTACCTGTTTTCCAGTCACTGTTTTACAAACCACTGAAGACTTCCAGGATGTCAACATTCCTGAAGTTTACCAGGATTATGCCGATGTGTTTAGTAAAACAGATTCTGAAAACCTGCCTCCCCACAGGAAATATGATTGCCCGATTGAAATCATACCAGGCTCTGAAATTCCATCCGGGCATATATTCCCTCTATCAGAGCCAGAGCTCAAACACTTGAAATCATACCTTGATGAAAATTTAAAAAAAGGATTTATACGTCCTTCCACATCTCCGGCCAGTGCCGGTATATTTTTCGTAAAAAATAAAGATGGGTCTCTTAGACCAATTGTCGATTACAGGCAGTTAAACAAAATAACAGTCAAAAACCGTTATCCCCTGCCCCTCATTCCAGAACTCATAGAAAGATTGGAGGGGGCTAAATTCTTCACAAAATTATACTTAAGGGGTGCATACAATCTCATACGGATTAGGTCAGGCGATGAATGGTTGACGGCATTTAGGACCCGCTACGGCCTATTTGAGTATGTCGTTATGCCGTTTGGCCTTTGTAACGCCCCTGCAACCTTTCAGCACCTGATAAGTGACCTATTCAGAGATATCTTAGATGTCTATATAGTTATTTACTTAGATGACATCTTAATATACTCTAAAACTTATCAAGAACATGTCCTCCACGTAAGACAAGTCCTCTCTAGGCTCAGAGGTAACCATCTATATGCAAAAGCTGAAAAATGTTTGTTTAACTCACAGTCTATATCATTTTTGGGTTATGAAATAACTTCTTCTGGTATTCGTATGGAAAACAAAAAGATAGAAGCTATTCTAAACTGGCCTATTCCCAAAACTAAACGCCAGGTACAATGCTTCATGGGTTTCGCGAACTTCTACTGCAAGTTCATAAAAAACTTTTCAAAACTCGCAATACCTTTAACAGCCCTAACAAGAGCGAATACACCTTTTAAATGGACCCAGGAAGCTCAAACTGCTTTTGACTTCTTCAAACAAAGATTTACTACAGCACCTATTCTGCGTTTCCCCAATATGAAACTTCAGTTCATACTGGAGGTTGACGCCTCCAACCTCGCCATTGGGGCCATCTTGTCACAGAGAGAAGATTTAACAAAACCTCTGCATCCTGTAGCTTTTTATTCCCGTACTTTAAATACAGCTGAACAAAACTATGCAATTGGTGACAAGGAACTTCTTGCAATAAAACTTTCATTAGAACATTGGCGTCACTTGTTGGAAGGGGTCACCATTCCTACATTAATTTACACAGACCACAGGAATTTGCAATACCTGAAAAGTACTCGTACCTTGTCAGCTAGACAAGTCAGATGGAATCTTTTCTTCTCTCGCTTCAACTTTCTTATCACTTACCGACCTTCTGGAAAAAAACAGAAAGCTGATGCTCTTTCCAGAATTGCATCTGAGACTTCAGTATCCACAACGGAACAATCTATTATCCCAAAGGATAAATTCCTTCTATTTACTTTTGAATCTTTACCGACAGTCCTGAAAGAACAAAACAAAGATCACAATAAACCATTACATATTATACAACTCCATCCAGACGGTTGTTATTACCATGGTTCAAAACTATACATTCCACCATCACTCAGACCCTCGCTACTTCGCTCTGTCCATGAATCATCTCTAGCGGGTCATCCTGGGGTTACCAAAACCCATGAGTTAGTCACAAGACACTACTGGTGGCCTCATTTGTATAAAGATATCAAAGAACACGTTCTTTCTTGTCCTGTCTGCACTATCTCTAAAAGAGATAAACATCCACCTTATGGCTTGCTCATGCCTTTACCTACCCCTACAAGACCATGGTCTGAAATCGCATTGGATTTCATCGTCGATTTACCGGTGTCATCCAGAAACACTACTATCCTCGTCGTAGTGGATTTATTTACCAAAATGTGCCATTTTATACCCTTTACCAAACTACCAACTGCAATGGAGTCTATACATTTATTGCTTAATCATGTATTCAAGCATCATGGTCTTCCCACTACCATTCTCAGTGACCGTGGTACACAATTTTCCAGCAGATTATGGCAAGAATTTTGCAAAACATTCTCTTTACAAAGAAAACTCACTACAGCCTACCATCCTCAGGGAAACGGTCAAACCGAAAGGTGCAACCAGTGGTTGGAACAATTCCTCAGGTCCTTATGTTCTTCCCAGCAACATCACTGGTCTGACTTTATATCCTATGCTGAATTCTGTTACAATAATACGCATCATTCTGCAATTAATCAAACACCCTTCTTTGCTAACTATGGATTTCATCCTCGGTTCCACCTACTGCCAACATCCGATACCTTATCGCCCACTATTTCCCAATTATCTGAAGATATCTCTTCGAACTTCAAGAATATTGAATTAGCTATAGTTAAAGCCAAGGATCAGTACAAGAGGTATTATGATCGCCGAAGATTGCCTGCTCCTCACTACTCACCAGGTGATTTGGTCTGGCTTTCCACCAGGAATATGAAATTGAATACACCCTCGAAAAAACTCTCTCCTCTGTTTGTTGGTCCATACCCTGTTGAGAGAGTTATTAACCTCAATGCTGTTCGTTTGACCTTACCGAATTCCCTTAAAATCCATCCGACATTTCATGTTTCCCTGCTGAAACCCTATAAGGAGCTCCGAGCCTCGACTACTGTAACTCCTCATCCTACTGTTGCTATAGACCCTAACCTAGAATATGAGGTTTCCTCTATCTTGGACTCTCGTCGAAGGAATGGTCGGTTGGAATATCTTATAAACTGGAAAGGTTACTCTTCTGATGAAGACTCCTGGGAACCGGCCTCTAACATTTCTGCTCCTCGACTTGTATCCCGGTTTCACCAACGCAATCCGGATAACCCTCGACCCTGAGCACCGGGAGTTGCTCCTTGAGAGGGGGGTCCTGTCAGGTTGTCATCCTCTCTATGTATACAACATAACAAACTTGTCTCACTTTAGGACCCAGCAGCTTACTCTCAACAGCTTTATAAGGCTCACCTGCCTTATTCTCATTGCTTAGTATTGGAGACAGATAGTATCCTTACAGCCATCCTCTACCTTAAGAGCTATTTTACAAGCTCCCTCTTGATCCAGCTTATTTTGTGAACGCTGTTCACAAAGCCCCTACTCCTTCATCCTCACAACCTCCACGCCTCACTCTGAGCTGCAGCATTCTCCTTCTTGCAACGGCCGCAACTTACACTTAAGTTTATACCGGTAAGAACATCTGCTACATGTATACATTTCTTGTGGAAAGTGTTAAGCTGCCATATATGAACTTATAAGCGCTTGGATAAAAATATATGCATATATTACAAGGACTGTTATCAGAATCTCTGCAAACAATCTCTCTAAATTTAAAATCCATTTTGTGCACACTACAAAAAGCACTCTTGGCGCTTCATTATAGTTAAGCTGACAGCTTGTAATATTTCCTAGATATAAAGGGCTGTTATAACTACTCTATTTCAGACTGCAGTTTTCAGTAATACTGATATTTGGTTTTGTATTTCACATTTGAACTGTTTGCTAGTTTTCCTGCCACACCTATTCAGTGTATCAATATACACATGTGGTGGCTATAGGAACTACTAACAAACGCCTTCAATATATTATATCCTGCTGTATGGTTTTATGGACTCAACTATGCTGCCAGATTTCTCTATGCTGCGTCCATTAACCACTTCAGCAACATACACAAATTAATCTAGCTAAATCCCAGCAGTTGTGGTTCACTTATCTAACATAGCCCAAACATTCTAAATTCTTTTAGAGATATTAAGGTTGAGCCTGACACAGAGGCATACAACTAAATAGCTTACAGAGGAAAACAGTTAAATAGCTTAAAGAGGCACACGACTAAAAAGCTTACAGAGGCACACGACTAAAAAGCTTACAGAGGCACACAACTAAATATCTTACAGAGGCATACAATTAAATAGAATACAGAGGCACACAATTAAATAGCATACAGAGTCACACAACTTAATATCTTACAGAGGCACACAACTAAATATCTTACAGAGGCACACAACTAAATATCTTACAGAGGAACACTACTAAATAGCTTACAGAGGCATACAACTAAATAGCTTACAGAGGCACACAACTAAATATCTTACAGAGGCACACAACTAAATAGCTTACAGAGGTACACAACTAAATATCCTTCAGAGACACACGACTAAATAGCTTTCAGAGGCCCATAACTAAATAGATTACAGTAACTCACAACTAAATAGCTAACAGAGGCACATGACTAAATAGCTTACAAAGGCACACAACAACTAAATAGCTCATAGAGGCACATGACTAAATAGCTTACAGAGGCACACAACTAAATATCTTACAGAGGAACACTACTAAATAGCTTACAGAGGCACACGACTAAATAGCTTACAGAGGCACACGACTAAATAGCTTACAAGGGCACATAACTAAATATCTTATAGGGGCACACAATTAAATAGCTTACAGAGGCACATGACTAAATAGCTTTCAAAAGCACACAACTTAAAAGCTTATAGAGGCAAACAACAAAATAGATTACAGAGGCACACAACTAAATAGCTTACACAGGCACACAACTAAATAGCTTTCAGAGGCACACAACTAAATAGCTTATACAGGCACAAGACTAAATAGCTTTCAAAGGCACACAACTAAATAGCTTATAGAGGCACACAACTAAATAGATTACAGAGGCGCACAACTAAATAGCATACAGAGGCACACAACTAAATAGTTTACAGAGGCACACAACTTAATATCTTACAGAGGCACACAACTAAATAGCTTACAGAGGCACACAACTAAATAGCTTACAGAGGCACACTACTAAATAGCTTACAGAGGCACACGACTAAATAGCTTATAGAGGTACACAACTAAATAGCTTTCAGAGGCACATAACTAAATAGCTTATAGAGACACACAACTAAATAGCTAACAGAGGCACATGACTAAATAGCTTACAAAGGCACACAACTAAATAGCTTACAGAGGCACATGACTAAATAGCTTACAGAGGCACATGACTAAATAGCTTACAGAGGCACACAACTAAATAGCTTACAGAGGCACACAACTAAATAGCTTACAGAGGCACACGACTAAATAGCTTATAGAGGTACACAACTAAATAGCTTACATAGGCACACAATTTAATAGTTTATAGAGGTACAGCACACAACTAAATAGCTTACAGAGGAACACAACTAAATAGCTTACAAAGGCATACAACTAAATAGCTTACAGAGGCACACAACTAAATAGCTTACAGAGGCACACAACTAAATAGCTTACAGAGGCACACAACTAAATAGCTTACAGAGGAAAACAGCTAAATAGCTTATAGAGGTACACAACTAAATAGCTTACAGAGGCACACAACTAAATAGCTTACAGAGGCACACAACTAAATAGCTTACAGAGGCACACAACTAAATAGCTTACAGAGGCACACAACTAAATAGCTTACAGAGGAAAACAGCTAAAAAGCTTACAGAGGCACACGACTAAATACCTTTCAGAGGAAAACAGCTAAATAGCTTACAGAGGCACACGACTAAATAGCTTAGAGAGGCAAACAACTAAATAGCTTAGAGGCAAACAACTAAATAGCTTAGAGGCACACAACTAAATAGCTTACAGAGGCACACAACTAAATAGCTTACAGAGGAAAACAACTAAATAGCTTAAAGAGACACACAACTAAATACCTTACAGAGGCACACGACTAAATAGCTTACAGAGGCACATAACTAAATAGCTTACAGAGGCATACTACTAAATAGCTTACAGAGGAAAACAGTTAAATAGCTTACAGAGGCACACGACTAAATACCTTACAGAGGCACACGACTAAATACCTTACAGAGGCACACGACTAAATACCTTACAGAGGCACACGACTAAAAAGCTTACAGAGGCACACAACTAAATAGTTTACAGAGGCATACAACTAAATAGCTTACAGAGGAAAACAGTTAAATAGCTTAAAGAGGCACACGACTAAAAAGCTTACAGAGGCGCATGACTAAAAAGCTTACAGAGGCACACAACTAAATAGTTTACAGAGGCATACAACTAAATAGCTTACAGAGGAAAACAGTCAAATGGCTTACAGAGGCACACGACTAAATAGCTTACAGAGGCACACGACTAAATAGCTTACCAAGGCACATAACTATATAGTTTACAGAGGCTCACAACTAAATAGCTTACAGAGGCACACAACTACATAGTATACAGAGGAAAACAGCTAAATAGCTTACAGAGGCACACAACTAAATAGCTTACAGAGGCACACGACTAAATAGCTTACAGAGGCACACAACAAAATAGATGTTGATAAGAACATAACATTCATAGACACTAGAACATAAGAAAGGAAAAAATATGTCTAACATATGGCAAAGCTCTATTTAGAAGGGCTAATTTGACCAGAACACCCATAGATAAAATATATATGAATAAATAGCTTTCAGAGGTACACAACTAAATAGTTTACGGATACACACAACTTAATAGCTTACAGAGGCACACAATTAAATAGCTTACAGAGGCACACGACTAAATAGCTTACAGAGGCACACGACTAAATAGCTTACAGAGGCACACGACTAAATAGCTTTCAGAGGCACATAACTAAATAGCTTACATAGGTACACAACTAAAAAGCTTACAGAGGCACACAACTATATAGCTTACAGAGGAAAACAGCTAAATAGCTTACAGAGGCACACAACTAAATAGCTTACAGAGGCACATAACTAAATAGCTTACATAAGTACACAACTAAAAAGCTTACAGAGGCACACAACTAAATAGCTTACAGAGGAAAACAACTAAATAGCTTACAGAGGCACACAACTAAATAGCTTACAGAGGCACACAACTAAATAGATGTTGATAAGAACATATCATTCATAGGCCCCTAGTTATCAAGCCGTCAACCTCAAATACTCTGGAATTCCGCAGCGTATTTGTGGCGAGGCTGATTCGCCTTAGTTATCAAGCCCTAGATACCGGCAAAAGTAGAATTTAGTGACGTAAGCTTCGATCCGCCAGACTTAGTCCGACACAGATCGATTCTTACATCACTCCAGATGTTCCGCATACAAGTGCGGCACAATCTGACTACTTTTGCTAGTTATCAAAAAACTAGCAGGTACGCTCGGCACTTTTCCGGCCCAGTGTACCTGGTTTTCAAACCGCCGATTGAACTTCAATCTGATTGGCTGATTCAATCAGCCAATCAGATTTTTCATACCTTAATTCCGATTGGCTGATAGAATCCTATCAGTCAATCGGAATTGAAGGGACGCCATCTTGGATGACGTCCCTTAAAGGAACTTTCATTCAGTCGTCGGCCGCCGGGGAAGAAGGATGTTCCGCGTCGGCGGGATGAAGATGGATCCGGCAGAAAGAAGATTGAAGATGCCGCTTGGAAGATGACATCGCCCGGTTGGAAGATCTCTTCAGCGCCGCCTGGATGATGACTTCATCGGATGTAAGATTTCTTCAGCGCCCCTTGGATGATGACTTCTGCCGCTCCGGATCTCCTCTTCGGTTCCATCGGTGGTCGGCTGGCTGAAGACGACTCAAGGTAGGATGATCTTCAGGGGGGTAGTGTTAGGTTTATTTAAGGGGGGTTTGGGTTAGATTAGGGGTATGTGGATGGTGGGTTTTAATGTTGGGGGAGTTGTATTTTTCTTTTACAGGCAAAAGAGCAGAATTCTTTGGGGCATGCCCCGCAAAAGGCCCTTTTAAGGGCTGGTAAGGCAAAAGAGCTGGTAACTTTTTAATTTAGAAAAGGGTAGGGCATTTTTTTATTTTGGGGGCTTTGTTATTTTATTAGGGGGCTTAGATTAGGTGTAAATAGCTTAAAATTGTAATATTTTTTACATGTTTGTAACTTATTTTTTTTATTTTTTGTATCTTAGCTTTTTTTATTTTTTGTACTTTAGATAGTTTATTTAATTGTAGTTATTTGTAGGTAATTTATTTAATTAATTTAATGATAGTGTAGTGTTAGGTTTAATTGTAACTTAGGTTAGGATTTATTTTACAGGTAATTTTGTATTTCTTTTAGCTAGGTAGTTATTAAATAGTTAATAACTATTTAACAACTATTCTAACTAGCTAAAATAAATACAAAGTTACCTGTAAAATAAATATAAATCCTAAAATAGCTACAATGTAATTATTAATTATATTGTAGCTATCTTAGGGTTTATTTTACAGGTAAGTATTTAGTTTTAAATAGGAATAATTTATTTAATGATAGTGTAGTGTTAGGTGTAATTGTAACTTAGGTTAGTTTTTATTTTACAGGTAAATTTCTCTTTATTTTAGCTAGGTAGCTATTAAATAGTTAATAACTATTTAATAGCTATTATACCTAGTTAAAATAAATTGAAAGATGCCTGTAAAATAAAAATAAATCCTAAGATAGCTACAATGTAATTATTATTTATATTGTAGCTATATTAGGGTTTATTTTAAAGGTAAGTATTTAGTTTTAAATAGGATTAATTTAGTTAATAAGAGAAATATTATTTAGATTTATTTAATTAATATTTAAGTTAGGGGGGTGTTAGGGTTAGTGTTAGACTTAGGTTTAGGGGTTAATAATTTTATTACAGTGGCATCGTTGTAGGGGGGGCAGGATAGGGGTTAATAAATTTATTATAGGTGGCGACGGTGTAGGGGGGCAGATTAGGGGTTAATAAGTTTAATATAGGTGGCGGCGGGGTCCGGGAGCGGCGGTTTAGGGGTTAAACTATTTATCTAGTTGCGGCGAGGTCCGGGATCCGCAGGATAGGGGTTAATAACTTTATTATAGAGGGCGGCGGTATAGGGGGGGCAGGATAGGGGTTACTAGGTAGAATGTAGGTGGCGGCGGTGTCCGGGAGCGGTGGTTTAGGGGTTAATACATTTATAAGAGTTGCGGCGGGGTCTACGAGCGGCGGTTTAGGGGTTAATAACTTTATTGAGTTGCGGGGGGGCTCCGGGGGCGCCGGTATAGGGGGTAGAACAGTATAGTTAGTGTGGGTGCTTAGTGACAGGCTAGCAATAAAGCTGTCAAAAAGCTGAAGAGCAGCGAGATCGGATGAGTGATAACTCTCACAGTCCGCTGCTCATCGCCCCGTACTTGGTGCGCGGCTTTTTTGATAACTTAGGCGAAATTTTGAAGGTCCGCGGCGGCGATGGTAGGCGAGCTTAGGCGGGCGTATTGAACCGGCGAAGGCAGGTAAAGTAGACACGTTGATAACTACCCGCCATAGACACTAGAAGATAAGAAAGGAAAAAAAGCTCTATTTAGAAGGGCTAATTTGACCAGAACACTCATAGATAAAATATATATGACATAAGGACCAAATAATACAAACCACTGATTAATTTACAATTTAAGCGTATATAAGTCAAATGCTACTGTTATTACGTGAAAAAGGATCTGCATGTAGGTTCACTGGTTAATAGTATACAAGAGTTGTGTCATATCCCCAGGCCTTCATGATGAAATATATGGCCAGAGCCCATACACATATGATCTATTATATGATCTAAGTTTTGTCTATGAATAATTTGACATCGCTAATTTTGTGTCTATGAATGTTATGTTCTTATCAACATGTATTTAAATAGTATTACTATACTTTAGATATGAACACATTGCTGGTATTCTTTGATATATTTATGGAAATATTTAAATATTGCGTAACACTTAATTAATTTTCCTTAGTTACATCTTAAGTATTGTTTTTATAACATCCGTAAGTTTGTGCAATTAGATTATAATTGTTTCCCTGTTTTTATAATTTAATAGCTTTCTTTCTGTACCTGTATTCTCTTAATATGAATCTTAATTCTGATTGGTCTGTGAGAACACCTCCTATAGGTATAAAGGCGAGCTTTACAAGACATCCCAACCTGCAAAAACTAATTTCAGGGAGGTGGCTTCACACGCTACTGCGCCGCCGCCACCCTAACCCTTCCCCCTTCCAGTTATATATTGGATACCTTGAAACCCTAAATAAGATAGAGACCTATAATTAAAGTAGCTTCCCACTAAAGGCACATTACAAAAAAGTAGCTTTATTACACATCCACATATAACAAACCTATTTTTCAGTGATCGTATTCTTGTTGAATGCTTAAACTATTATAATTATGTGCAGTAAATAAGGTAGTATTTGTGTTTTATTTTATTAAAATCAGTGGGAGCTTTTTGGTTATTGATGCTTTGAAGGTTCTTTAACATCCCAGCAACTAAAGGCATTCCTTAAAGAAACACTTTTCCGGATTTGGGCCACATTGGATCATGGTACTTGGAGTTTCAGGGAGATTGCATTCCATTTCCTGGCATAATGGAACTGCTGTTACAATTAGGGAGACTCCCTGAACTTCAGGGAGAGTTGGGATGCCTTTACACACCTGGTAGTCAGCTCTGATGCCGAAAAATCTGTGTTGCTGTGCCCTTGCAAACTTTTAACATGTTTATCCAATAAAATGGACGTTTTTAACCCCATTTCACTTCTTTCTGGTTCGCAAACTTATTTGAATCCTGCATGCTGTATCTCCTGTGTATATTTCTATATATCTCTGTATACTTTTTGTAAATTATGTATCTTTAGTTATGCATCAATATGAATATATATTTATAAAATCAAAATTGTTTAAAAATGACATTGCATATTTCAAAGTAGTTGACTGGGGAGGACTCAAAACTCAATATATACAGTCATGGCCAAGATTATTGGCACCCCTGCATTTCTGTCAGATAATGCACCACTTCACCCAGAAAATGTTACAAATGTTTAGGCATTCTCATGTTTATTTCTTTTGTTTGTATTGGTATGACACAAAAAAGTGGAGAAAACAAGCCAAATCTGACACATTCCATGCAAAACTCCAAAAATGAACTGGACAAAATTATTGGCACCTTCTCAAAAAGGTAAGAAATAATTGCATTCCAAGTTTGTGATTCTCCTGTAATTTGTAATTAAACTCACCTGTATCTATGAACAGGTGCTCCTGTAATTAAACTTGCCTGTATCAATGAACAGGTGCTCCTGTAATTTGTAATTAAACTCACCTGTATCAATGAACAGGTGCTCACAATATAGAAATCACAGCGGCAACCTGTTATAATGGTGAAAAATGGACTCAACCTTTCTGTTGCGTGTTTCTGTGTACCACACTGAGCATGGAGAAGAGAAAGATCAGCAGGGCCGGTGCTAGGATTTTTGGCCACACAGGCGAGGATACATTTTGCCACCACCCTCTGCTAAATGCAGTACCTACACCACAGTCACCTTACACAGTCACCTCACTGGACCTGCAGGGATAACCATGTCTCTGCCAGCAGCCTGAGTGTGTGAAAGCTATGCCAGCAATGCAGTAGCCATGAAGTGCCTAGTGATGGTGCAGTGTTAGGCTTATTCACATAGACAGACACTAACACACAGTAAAGACACAAACAGGCATAGACACATCTAGACACAAACATACACTAACACACAGTCACAGACACTAATACACATACACTAACACACAGTCACAGACACTAATACACATATATACACACGCACACTATCACAGTGACAGACATTAATACACATATATACACACGCACACTATCACAGTGACAGACACTAATACACATATATATATACACACACACATGCACTAACACAGTCACATACACTAATACACATATACACACATACACTAACACACAGTCACAGACACTAATACACATATATATACACACACACACATGCACTAACACAGTCACATACACTAATACACATATACACACATAGACTAACACACAGTCACAGACACTAATACACATATACACACGCACACTAACACAGTGACAGACATTAATACACATATATACACACACACACACATGCACTAACACAGTCACAGACACTAATACACATTTACACACATACACTAACACACAGTCATAGACACTAATACACATTTATATACACACACACATATGCACTAACACAGTCACATACACTAATACACATATACACACATACACTAACACACAGTCAAAGACACTAATACACATATACACACATACACTAACACACAGTCACAGACACTAATACACATATACACACATACACTAACACACAGTCACAGACACTAATACACATATACACACATACACTAACACAGAAACTAACACTAATTGGGCAGAAAGAAGCTACTTCCAGGTGGTAACCGGGCCATAGAACAAGCTATTGATGCTGCTGTTTGTTCCTGGCAGACTGCTTCTCTTTCTGTTTTGCATATGTAAATATGACCCTGAGGATAGTCTCCCTATGGGTGATGGGGGAACCAGACGTGGACTCCTTGCCCAATGTGCTTAGAGAAATATGGCTGCACCTCACTGATGAGGCCCACAGAAGGACGAAACGATCGTCTGGGGTTGCCTTTTCCTTGTTCAGAGGAGAATTACCTGGTATTTCGGGGCTGGACTGACCATGTCGGTGGGATCAGACTGATATACTACAGGAAAGTTTTCCTCTGTGAAAAGCACAATTGTGCAGAAAGAAGCTACTTCCAGGTGGTAACCGGGCCATAGAACAAGCTATTGATGCTGCTGTTCGTTCCTGGCAGATTGCTTCTCTTTCTGCTTTGCATATGTAAATATGACCCTGGGGATAGTCTCCCTATGGGTGATGGGGAAAACCAGACGTGGAGAATATAGAAATGGGTGTACACAGCGCCAACAGAGGCCTAGGGGTCGTTATACACACTAGTAAAATATAATAATATATATTTATTGACCAGATACAATAAAAGATGCAATAAAATTAAAAAAAAGCAATAAAATTAAAACAATTTAGATTTAGACATTAAAAATAAAAATTAAAAATTGTGGAACAGGTACAGAAATCCTTGTTCCTTACAATTATGCAAGAAGGGGGGTCTCGTTGATGAGACTGGAAAACAAGTTCAATGCGATATACCAACTGGCAAGTAAAATAAAAACAACTGGTAGAAAAAAGCAAGTGTTAATTAAAACCACTGGTAGAAAAAACACAGATAATTACTGGTGACAATGTCCCAGTTAAAGCTAAATACAAATGATACTGAAAGAAGTCAGATTATGGTGATAAAACCAAAAATATAATCTGAAATATAACCTTAATAGATTAAAAGCAGCTGATTACTGGTGACGATGTCCCAGTAAAGGGCTGAATGTAATAGCTGGTAATGCAAATGCAGCACAATAAAACAGCCTGCAGTTATGGATCCATATCTGAGGGATAGCCTAAGTTAACTTTGATAAAGATGTGATAGTAAAGGGGTCAAGAGCGAAATCCGCTCCCAAACAACAATAACAAATAAACATGACAAATGGGAGACTTCCACACACTTCAAAACAGTTGATAGCAACAACTATGTACATTATGAAAGTTGCCATCACGAAAAGTGGAAAGATAATATCCCCAAAAGCCAACTCCTAAGGGTTCGAAAAAATTGCTCTAACATCAAAACATGGGAACAACAAGCAATACGTCTAAAAGGAAAATTCATCGAAAGGGGTTATAAGGAGGAAGAACTGGACCTCAAGATAGAGGAAGTAAGAAAGGTGGAAAGAAAGGAATTAACAAAGTACAAAGAGAGGAAGAAATTTGGGATAGAAGGAGCACTCAACGTACCAATGATCACGGAGTACAGCAGTAACAGGCATGTGATGGAAAAAATCTTCAAGAAACATTGGCATCTGTTGAAAAATGATGATATTATTGGAGATAAACTCCCAGACCAACCAACTTTTGTTTACAAGAAAACTGGGAATCTTAAAAACAAACTGGCTCCCAGTCTGCCATGAAAGAAAAAACTCAACACGCAAGGTGTACAGGGGAAACTGATTAAAGGTTTTTTCCCTTGTCCGAGCTGTAAAGCTTGTAGAAGAGGAGTGAAGACAAAAACATTCAAATCCACTCAGACTGGAGAAGAATTCAACATTAAGGACCTCATCAGATGCCAGGATACAGGGATCATTTACCTCATGGAGTGTTCCTGTGGCCTTCAGTACATTGGCCAGACCTCAAGAAGCCTCAGAGATCGGATGAGAGAGCATATACTGTTAATTGAAAAACAGAATAAAGATACGATACTTTATAAACATTTTGCCAATAAACACAATGGCAAAATACAGGAGATGAAATTTATGGGCATACAGAAAGTGATCAAAAATTGGAGAGGAGGTGACTTTGAAAAGACCCTTCTCAAAGTTGAATCAAAATGGATCTTTCTATTAGATAGTTTACATCCAAAAGGTCTAAATAATAGAGAAGACCTCACCCACCTCTTCAATTAATGTCCATCTATTATTCTATATCCACCAAACAAACTTCCTCTTATACAAAGATCGAAATGGGAGACATTTCTGTCTATAGTAATATAATCCCTAGTGACCTCACTTATATCCCTAAACTCTGTAGACTGACAGCAAACTATGACCCCTCAGCGCTATATATTATATAATTCCACATCTGAACAGCAAACACCTTGATGTATGGCATCTATTTTGCAGATTTTCTATTACCCACAGATGTCCTTTTAAGATACCGTTTTTAATAACCCTGTTTATAACAAATCCCTTCTTTTCTAGGAGTTCATCAATCTCCTGCATAGACAATGAATGTAGTCATCCCACATGGTTTTAAGGGACTCATCTCCAACTTAAGGAGAAACGGTCCATGTCTACATTCTCCTAAGATTTGGAATTATCCCCACCGGTGACCCAATTATGATTAAGCACTTCTGATCCCCCCTCCGATCACCTCTCTCGTTATTATGAGAAGGGCAATCTAATAGGAGGACTCGAAATGAGTTTCTGTTGAGATTAATTTTGACTATGATATGTGACAATTTTCCACTAGGTACACAAAAAGTTCACTAGGTACATAATATAAGTTCACCATAGTTTTGAGTACTCAGCTCATCTTTAGAGACTACTCCTAAATATGGGGTATCTAAGTATTAGACGAATATGTCAGGAGCAGAGGTATGTTGACTTTTTAGTCTGATCACATAGTTGATCGCAACAGTTGATCGCAGGCATTTATTCTTTGACATCTCTATTTCTAACCCTTATGTAAGGTGTGATTAGAGCACAGCTCCAGTGTTCCCACTCTGTTCTTCAATCTTTTAGTTTGATCGTTTATGATTTCATATTGCTATACATACTATGAGACATTTCATTTATAAGAGACACAGTAGGATGTTCCAGAAAGTTTGAACCAATTAGGACAGGTGTCTTTTACACACCTTTGTTAGTCACTAACAGAACGTATGAATTGTGATGTCATGACAAAATGAACTATTCTGAATTTGTCCAGCACTATACAATTGAACAAATTAATTTGAGGTGATAACTGTATCAATGGTTTTATTTTTAGAAATCATAATGAGATGAGGCCATTTTGGCCTTAATCGCAACATCCGTGAACCGGAAGTGACGGCTGAGCCCCTGTTCCGCCAATATACCTAAGATCAGCGATACGAATATGCTTTTCACGATCGCAAAAAGAAACACCAGATGGCCCTGTGACACGACCACTTGATTGATTGGTTATATACGATCAAGGTAGACTCGATCTAACACCCAAGATTGAAACTTACAACCGGAAGTGACGCCAGGTCTGTTTACATTAACGGACCTGGGACCTTCCACCGGAAGTGTCATTACCAACTCGAGAATCATAACCATAGTAAAAGCCGAGAAAAATTCTGTATACAAGCCATTTAAATGGACTTCATTAACAAACTAAAGGTGTAAAGTACAATATGATCACAATAAATAATCTATCACTATTAAAATAAGTAACGATACCGGAAGTAGAATCAGTGTAAGTCACTTCCGGTCACAGAACTATGATCTCTATATAAAGGTGCTTAGCTTACCAATGTACCAGTCTTGATAAAGGTCCACTGAGGACCGAAACGCGTAGACCCATTGGTAAGCATCTTTTCAATATTTCTGAGTATATGAAAACTGTGCCACGCTATGTTTTATTTTTGATTTTAGGACTCGACCAGTATATCACAGGAGCAGCTGATTTCCATTAAGGACGCATTGGGATCCAAGGTCTCCTCCTTTTTTTCTATTGGGAGCACTTTACCAATTGAATACTTTTGCATTTGGATATAACGTTAATGTTGGTTTATAATTTCTTCACTGACTTTATTTGGACACTTGTTTTGAACATTTTTTGAACAGTTTTTTGAACAGTTTTTTGAACATTGTGTTGAACACACATTTTCGTGAGATTTTTTTTTTTTTGACGTTTATTCACATTTTTACATTTTTTCATTTGTCACATAGATACACACTCTTTATCTATAATTTTTCCCCATTCTCTGTTGACCCACTGTTTGGATTATTATTGTACGTTTGTTTTTTATTGTAAATTCTTTGTTTATCACACTTTTGCTTATATTGTGCGACGGCACTTCACATTTGTTGTTTGTATTTGTTGTTTGGGAGCGGATTTCGCTCTTGACCCCTTTACTATCACATCTTTATCAAAGTTAACTTAGGCTATCCCTCAGATATGGATCCATAACTGCAGGCCGTTTTATCGTGCTGCATTTGCATTACCAGCTATTACATTCAGCCCTTTACTGGGACATCGTCACCAGTAATCAGCTGCTTTTAATCTATTAAGGTTATAATTCAGATTATTTTTGGTTTTATCACCATAATCTGACTTCTTTCAGTATCATTTGTATTTAGCTTTAACTGGGACATTGTCACCAGTAATTATCTGTGTTTTTTCTACCAGTGGTTTTAATTAACACTTGCTTTTTTCTACCAGTTGTTTTTATTTTACTTGCCAGTTGGTATTGCATGGTCGCATTGAACTTGTTTTCCAGTCTCATCAACGAGACCCCCCTTCTTGCATAATTGTAAGGAACAAGGATTTCTGTACCTGTTCCACATTTTTTATTTTTTATTTTTAATGTCTAAATCTAAATTGTTTTAATTTTATTGCTTTTTTTTAATTTTATTGCATCTTTTATTGTATCTGGTCAATAAATATATATTATTATATTTTACTAGTGTGTATAACGACCCCTAGGCCTCTGTTGGCGCTGTGTACACCCCTTTCTATATTCTTCACTT
Organism: Bombina bombina; assembly: GCF_027579735.1. Lineage (NCBI taxonomy): Eukaryota > Metazoa > Chordata > Amphibia > Anura > Bombinatoridae > Bombina > Bombina bombina. Next base: position 40,787,454 of record NC_069502.1, read on the forward strand.
TGTTTTTGGGGGGTTGGTTAGACCCTCTTTGTGCACCACAGCATAGGGGTCATCTTAGCGCTGGATCACCATATTCATATTCTGTTCAATTGATCTATAAAACCAGACGTGGACTCCTTGCCCAATGTGCTTAGAGGAATATGGCTGCACCTCACTGACGAGGCCCACAAAATGCCGAAACGATCGTCTGGGGTTGCCTTTTCCTTGTTCAGAGGAGAATTGCCTGGTATTTCGGGGCTGGACTGACCATGTCGGCAGGATCAGACTGATATACTACAGGAAAGTTTTCCTCTGTGAAAAGCACAATTGGGCAGAAAGAAGCTACTTCCAGGTGGTAACGGGGACATAGAACAAGCTATTGATGCTGCTGTTTCGTTCCTGGCAGACTGCTTCTCTTTCTGTTTTGCACTAAAACACAGTCACAGACACTAATACACATATACACACACACATACACTAACACACAGTCACATACTGTCAGGGTTTTTTCTCTGCTTTGTTTGCAATGAGCTGCTGGCAGCCATTTTACTCACCTCTCTTGCTGACTCTGGTGCATAGTGTGTGATGCTGCTCATTTCCTGCATGCCCTTCCTGCATGCCAGACTGGTGTACATCATCCATGTGAGACAGGTTGCAGAGAATTGTGATGTCATCACTTATTATTTAAAGGGCCTCTGTTCAGTATGCTTTGCCCTTGTGTTGTCTCAGACCTGTTTGTGAGTTCCAGTTCTTGTGTATTACCTGGCTGTCTGACGTCCCTCCTGGTTCCTGATCCCTGGCTTGTTCCTGACTCTGCTGTTCTCCTTGTTCCTGATTCCGGCTTGTCTGACTACTCGCTTTGGCTCCTGACTCAGCTCGTCTGATTATTCGCTTTGGCTCCTGACTCGGCTCCTCTGACTACCAGCTCTGGTTTTGACTCCTTGCTTGTTATTTAACTTGTGGACTTTTAATTATTTTTTGCTATTAATAAAGGTGTGATTATTTTTGCACTTCTCATCTCAGTCTGATTCCAGGCACCCTGACATTCCGCAAGGGCCATGAATCCTGATGGTGCTAATAATCCATCTTTACCTACCATCATTTCCAGGATGGATGAACAGGATAACCGCTTGGATCAATTTGCACTAGCCCTGCAAACCCTGCTGAATCGCACTGCACATTTGGACCAAAGTGTCCGGCAAGTTATGACTGCTCCTTTTTCCGCTGCTGCACCTAGTCCTACCAGGAGCATGTCCGGTTCTGCACCTCTACCTCAGCGATATGGAGGTGATCCTATTCAGTGCAGAGGGTTTTTGAACCAGATGGGCATTTACTTTGAGATGTTACCTCAGGCGTTTCCCTCTGACAGAGCTAAGGTGGGATTTATCATCTTGTTACTCTCTGACACAGCTCTTGCCTGGGCTAATCCCTTGTGGGAGACTAATAAACCTGTGATTTCAAATTACCCTAGATTTGTGGCCTCCTTTCGAAGGGTATTTGATCTTCCGGCTCGCTCCTCCTCTGCTGCTAAACGACTCATGTCCATTCAGCAAGGTACAAGATCTGTTTCTCAGTATGCCATTGAGTTCCGTATGCTTGCCGCAGAGGTAGGTTGGAACAATGAAGCCCTTGTTGCCGCCTTCTTTCATGGGCTCTCTGATGCTATTAAAGACGAAGTTGCTGCCAGAGATTTACCAGAGGATCTCGAGGCATTGGTGTCTTTATTGATCCTAATTGACATCAGACTCAGAGAGAGGCTCTTTCAATGAGCTCTTGTGGAAGCCTCCTGTTCCATTGTCTCCTACGTGTTCGTTCCCACCCATGCCTCCCTCTCCTCCCATGCCTCCTGGTCCCGAGTCACCAGGTAATGCTGAGCTGATGCAGGTGGGATTCACGCATCTCTCTGCGGCGGAGAGGGCCTTTAGGAGGAGGGAGGGGCTCTGCCTCTATTGTGGGTTACAGGGCCACCTTTTGAAGTCTTGTCCTACACGGCCATAAAAATGCTCACACCTTGGGTGGTTTATCCTCGTCCCCGGAACTGCTAAAGGAGAAACCTTTGGTCATGGTTGTCCTTTCCTGGGTGGCCTCCTCCATAGTCAACAGGCTCTTGTTGACTCCGGTGCTGTGGGCTATTTCATTGACAGTGCTTTTGTATCAAAGCACTCCATTCCTGTTTTGCCTCCGTTCCGCTTGCTATTGAGGCCATTGATGGCAGGCCCCTTCAGCCAGCACTTGTTACTCACGAAACCGCTCCATTATCCATGGCTGTTGGGGCTCTCCATTTTGAAACCCTCCAGTTTCAGGTGATAAATTCTCCACATTTTCCAGTTCTGGGTTATCCCTGGCTCCAAAAGCACAATCCCAGTCTTGACTGGCGCAGTTCCAAAATTTTGTTGTGGTCTCCGCAATGTATTTCCACTTGTCTTCAGAAACCAGTTAAAGTCTTGTGCACTTCTTTGGTATCTCAATTGCCAGAATACCGAGAGTTCCTAGACGTTTTTGACAAGGTGCGTGCCGGTACGTTGTGCCGGTTGTGCCATGGACCTGCAACCCGGAGCCATTCCTCCTCTGGGCTGGGTTTACACTCTGTCTGTTGCAAAGAATTGTGCTATGGAGTAGTATGTTGCCAATGCTCTGTCACGGGGGATCATCCACAAATCCTGCTCTCCTGCAGGGGCTGGCTTCTTCTTTGTGAAGAAAAAGGGTGGCGAGTTAAGGCCATGCATCGATTATAGGGGTCATTATCGTCTTACCATTAAGAATGCTTACCCTATTCCGCTCATTATGGAACTCTTTGACCGCCTCAAGGGAGGTACGGTCTTTTCTAAACTTGATTTGAGAGGAGCGTACAATCTCATTAGGATCAAGGAGGGTCACGAACGGAAAACAGCATATAACACCAGGATCATGAAATAAAAAAAAGGGTTTTATGTCCCTTTAAACAAATGCATGCTCTGAGGCCCATTTATCAAGCTCCGTAGAGAGCTTGAGGGCCCATGTTTCTGGCGAGTCTTCAGACTCGCCAGAAACACAAGTTATGGAGCAGCGGTCTTCTGGACAGGAATCGCCACAATTCAACCCAATCAAGTACAATCGGGTTGATTGACACCTCCTTGCTGGTGGCCAATCTTGTGAGCTGCTGGTGCAATGCTGAATATGGAGAGCATATCGCTCTCCGCATTCAGCGATGTCTGTCGTACCTGATCCACACTGTTGGATCAGGTCCAACAGACACTTGATAATTCGGCCTCTCTATCTGAATCATGTCCCTTTAAACAGATGCATGCTCTATCTGAATCATGTCCCTTTAAACAGATGCATGCTCGATCTGAATCATGTCCCTTTAAAACAACAGTTTTTTTTAAGTTTTTGCTCTTCCTATTGTACCCTAAGCTGAAATGATTTGCATGCCAATCTCTGCCAGGAACGTGGGAATTACAGCTCACATCATTATTATAACGAAAACAGCAAAACTCCTGAGAGCATCATAATAACGGCTTTTCAACTTATTTTGGCATTTTACAATTGCTGTTAAAAAGGTTGCCATTAATTATCTATGCAGCAAGACGTGACAGGGTCTCTGCTTGTGTGGAATAATTACACAGCGTGAAAGTGAAATGAAGTGATGTATAAAGTTCTTGCGAGGTTGGAAGTCTTTGCCTGACTTATTAAAATTAAATAATGGTCTATATATTCAACAGGTTGTTAAAATGTTGTGCAAATCCCACAGTGTGTTGTGACATATGTCCCCAATTCCAGTACATTAGAATCTCCAGGTTATGTGCATTATATTTCTTTATATGCATTGCATCACTTATGGCATAGATTACAAATGAAACGCTATTGTTAGCGATAGGAGGGTAAATGCGATTGCGTGGTATTCTTTATGCTCAAACCCATATTACAAGTGCTTCGCTATCAAAATTACCGCAAATTTGTTTGCGTAAACTTGTGGTAATTTATTTTCTATAAATAGCTTAAAGCACTTATTTGCACTTATTTTACAAGTTGAAAGTAAATGCAGTTGTGCAAGCGCAATTGCATTTACCGCTCAAACTTTTTAAGCGACCTGAAAATTGGTGTCAAGAGTTTGTCCAGATGAAACAGTAACACTAAACACACTATGACTATTAACCCCTAAACTGCCATCCCCCCACAATGCAAACTACATAAATATACTATTAACCCCTAAACCGCCATCCCCACAACGCAAAGTAATACATTTACATCTAAACCCTCTAACCTTACACCCCCTAACTTAACCCAAAATAAACTACCCCAAACGTTACCAAGAAAATCCTATCTACCTTGACAAAAAAAACTTACCTGTCAAATGATATACAAACCTAATCTTACCTTTAAAAATAAAAATATTACCTAATATTACAAAAAAAACCAACAACCTACCATTACTTAAAAAAAGTTAGATTACCAAAAAACCTAACATTACATAAAATAACAAAGGCCAGATTACGAGTTTTGCGCTAGAGGCTATGCGGTGCTAACGAGCAGTTTTCCCTCACCGCTCACTTACATGCAGCGCTGGTATTACGAGTTTTCAGAAACCCGTCGTTAAAAGACAAGAAGTGAGCGTTGAGCAAAAATTTGCTCATTACGTCACTCCAATACCAGCGCTGCTTAAGTCAGCGGTGAGCTGGTCGTACGTGCTCGTGCACGATTTCCCTATAGGAATCAACGGGGAGAGCCGGCTGAGAAAAAGTCTAACACTTGCCAAAAAGCAGCGTAAAGCTCCTTAACGCAGCCCCATTGATTCCTATGGGGAAATAAAATTTATGTCTACACCTAACACCCTAACATGAACCCTGAGTCTAAACACCCCTAATCTTAGATTTATTAACCCCTAATCTGCCACCACCGACATCGCCGCCACCTGAATTATATTATTAACCCCTAATCTGCTGCTCCGGACACCGCCGCCTGCTACATTATATGTATTAACCCCTAATCTGCTGCCCCAACATCGTCGACACCTACATACTATTTATTAACCCTTAATCTGCCTTCCCCAATGTTGCCGACACCTACATTATATTTATTAACCCCTAATCTGCCTTCCCCAATGTTGCCGACGCCTACATTATATTTATTAACCCCTAATCTGCCTTCCCCAATGTTGCCAACACCTATATTATATTTATTAACCCCTAATCTGCCTTCCCCAATGTCGCCACCACTATATTAAAGTTATTAACCCCTAAACCTAAGTCTAGCCCTAAACCTAACACCCAATAACTTAAATATAATTTAAATAAATCTAAATAAATATTCCTATCATTAACTAAATTATTCCTATTTAAAACTAAATACTTACCTGTAAAATAAACCCTAAGCTAGCTACAATATAACTAATAGTTACATTGTAGCTAGCTTAGGGTTTATTTTTATTTTACAGGCCAGTTTGTATTTATTTTAACTAGGTAGAATAGTTATTAAATATTTATTAACTATTTAATAACTACCTAGCTAAAATAAATACCTGTAAAATAAAACCTAACCTAAGTTACACTAACACCTAACACTACACTATAATTAAATAAATTTACTAAATTAAATACAATTAAATAAATTACATACAATTAGCTAAATTAAATTAGCTAAAGTACAAAAACAAACATACACTAAATTACAGAAAATAATAAACAAATTACAGATATTTAAACTAATTACACATTATCTAATAGCCCTATTAAAACCCGTAGCCTAAACTAAACTACTAATAGCCCTTAAAAGGGCCTTTTGCGGGGCATTGACCCAAAGTAATCAACTCTTTTACCTGTAAAAAAAAATACAAACAACCCCCCCAACAGTAAAACCCACGACCCACACAACCAAACCCCCCAGATAAAATACTATCTAAAAAAATCTAAGCTCCCCATTGCCCTGAAATGGGCATTTGGATGAGCATTGCCCTTAAAAGGGCAGTTAGCTCTTTTGCCGCCCAAAGTTCGTAACCTAAAAATAAAACCCACCCAATATACCCTTAAAAAAAAACTAACACTAACCCCCTGAAGATAGACTTACCGGGAGACGTCTTCATCCAAGCCGGGCCGAAGTCCTCAACAAAGCCGGGAGAAGTGGTCCTCCAGACGGGCAGAAGTCTTCATCCAGACGGCATCTTCTATCTTCATCCATCCGGCGCGGAGCAGGTCCATCTTCAAGACATCCGACGCAGAGTATCCTCTACTGCCGACGGACTAACGACGAATGAAGGTACCTTTAAGTGACGTCATCCAAGATGGCGTCCTTTAGATTCTGATTGGCTGATAGAATTCTATCAGCCAATCGGAATTAAGGTAGAAAAAATCCTATTGGCTGATTCAATCAGCCAATAGGATTGATCTGGCATTCTATTGGCTGTTACAAAAGGCCCTTTTAAGGGCTATTGGTAGTTTAGTTTAGGCTAGGGTTTTTTTATTTTTGGGGGGCTTTTTTATTTTAATAGGGCTATTAGATTAGGTGTAATTAGTTTAAATATCTGTAATTTGTTTATTATTTTCTGAAATTTAGTGTTTTTTTGTACTTTAGTTAATTTAATTTAATTTAGCTAATTGTATGTAATGTATTTAATTGTATTTAATGTAGGTACTTTTGTATTTATTTAAGCTAGGTAGTTATTAAATAGTTAATAACTATTTAATAACTATTCTACCTAGTTAAAATAAATACAAACTTGCCTGTAAAATAAAAATAATGCCTAAGCTAGCTACAATGTAACTATTAGTTATTTTGTAGCTAGCTTACGCCTAGATTTAGAGTTCTGCGGCCAAAGGGGTGCGTAGCTAACGCTGGCTTTTTTCTGGCCGCACCTTTTAAATACCGCTGGTATTGAGAGTTCACAGAATGGCTGCGTTAGGCTCCAAAAAAGGAGCGTAGAGCATATTTAACGCAACTTCAACTCTCGATACCAGCGTTGCTTACGGACGCGGCCACCTTCAAAAACGTGCTCGTGCACGATTCCCCCATAGAAAACAATGGGGCTGTTTGAGCTGAAAAAAAACCTAACACCTGCAAAAAAGCTGCGTTCAGCTCCTAACGCAGCCCCATTGTTTGCTATGGGGAAACACTTCCTACGTCTGCACCTAACACTCTAACATGTACCCCGAGTCTAAACACCCCTAACCTTACACTTATTAACCCCTATTCTGCCGCCCCCGCTATCGCTGACACCTGCATATTATTATTAACCCCTAATCTGCCGCTCCGTAAACCGCCGCTACTTACATTATCCCTATGTACCCCTAATCTGCTGCCCCTAACACCGCCGACCCCTATATTATATTTATTAACCCCTAATCTGCCCCCACAACGTCGCCTCCACCTGCCTGCACTTATTAACCCCTAATCTCCCGAGCGGACCGCACCGCTATTATAATAAAGTTATTAACCCCTAATCCGCCTCACTAACCCTATAATAAATAGTATTAACCCCTAATCTGCCCTCCCTAACATCTCCGACACCAAACTTCAAACATTAACCCCTAATCTGCCGACTGGAGCTCACCGCTATTCTAATAAATTTATTAACCCCTAAAGCTAAGTCTAACCCTAACACCCCCCTAAGTTAAATATAATTTAAATCTAACGAAATAAATTAACTCTTATTAAATAAATTATTCCTATTTAAAGCTAAATACTTACCTGTAAAATAAATCCTAATATAGCTACAATATAAATTATATTTATATTATAGCTATTTTAGGATTTATATTTATTTTACAGGTAACTTTGTATTTATTTTAACCAGGTACAATAGCTATTAAATAGTTAAGAACTATTTAATAGCTAAAATATTTAAAATAATTACAAAATTACCTGTAAAATAAATCCTAACCTAAGTTACAATTAAACCTAACACTACACTATCAATAAATTATTTAAATAAAATACCTACAATTACCTACAATTAAACTTAACACTACACTAGCAATACATTAATTAAATACAATATCTACAAATAAATACAATGAAATAAACTAACTAAAGTACAAAAAATAAAAAAGAACTAAGTTACAAAAAATAAAAAAATATTTACAAACATCAGAAAAATATTACAACAATTTTAAACTAATTACACCTACTCTAAGCCCCCTAATAAAATAACAAAGACCCCCAAAATAAAAAAATGCCCTACCCTATTCTAAATTACTAAAGTTCAAAGCTCTTTTAAGATACAATAGGGGGAGGAGTAAGGTGTATGCACTGTTGTTAAAGAAATATATAAAGTTCAAAGCTCTTTTAAGATACAATAGGGGGAGGGGTAAGGTGTATGCACTGTTGTTAAAGAAATATATATATATATGAGTAGTCCTGAAAACAATTCCTTGTAAGGCCACTGCACAAATTAGACTGTTTATAAAAGAAAAGTGTGGCGGCGTTCCCCCAAAACAACCCCCACAATATTATCATTCACAAGGGACCACTCCCAGACATCCGTGTATATACAAGATAAAGTGCTTGACTCACCACTCTTCAGTCCCTTGGTGAGGTGTTTTTTTCTTTTTCTCTCAGATCCGGATGCTGTATCCAATTTTGGTGTGAACAGTTGTGTCCTGTAATCCAGGATTATTACTCTCTGCCCATTTATTCTGTTTTTGGGGCCCTGAAAAAAGTCCACCTGTGTCCCTTCGATATTAACACAGTCAGTGCAGTGTGCCTCTAGCTCACCTACCGCAATTCTTATCCAAAACCTGTGTTCACTGTTTGGCCAAATAATAAGCGAAGCATCAGAAAAAATGTATAACAGGAGCACCAAGTATATGGATAAAAAATTAAACTTTATTTAGAACATAAAGGGTGTCTTCACCCTTGGGTAAGAACATACATGAATAGTCAAACAGATGAACAAAAGGCTGACCGGTTTCGGCTGTTGCCTTACTCCTAGCCTGCTTAAAACTGTCTGTCAGTTCTCAGATTTAAAAACCCTCATCTGTAATCCTATTGGTCCGAAAATCCACACCCCTCATTTTAAACTCCCTTCAGCTTGAATCAATTAACTCTCCTCTTTGACATAGCTATATTCATCTATTTACTCAATATTGCAAAAGACTACATTCCTAATCTCCTGTTTATCATTAATAAATAAAAACATGAAGAAAACTGTTAACTGTCTATTTAACATACATTTTTGTATCATTGTATTAGGAAATTGTCTTAGAGCTGGGCCGCTTGTGTATAGAGATATATATTAACTCTAGTACTGTGTGTTAGTATTTAACCAGACTTTTATATATACATAGCAGCTCTCAGTTTGTTAGATACATCCTAGATCGCCTATTGTTGTAATGGAGAAAAACGGTATATTTTACTTAAACTCTGTGCCTGTTCGTAATTATTGTTTATAAATGGAGGCTATTCCCCAATCCCTATTGGTTAGATACCGTGTGTGCCGGCCAATCCGGTGCGATCTGTCTAACCCCAGTGCTTTGCAGGAAGTCATGTCAGTAACTATTGGTCCTTGCTTAGTGAGCCCTGATTGGTCTAATATCGTGTATGTGCACCTATCATAACGTTGCCTGTCACGTCACACCTCTCTATCTGTCCCTGTTTTCCTAAGCTGTGCTTTGCAGGAAGTCATGTCAGTAGCTATTGGTCCTTGCTTAGTGTGCCCTGATTGGTCAAATATCGTATGTGTGCACTAATCATAACGATGCCTGTCACGTCACACCTCTCTGTCAATCCCTGTTTCCTAAGCTGTCACTGCTAAATGTTCACTGCATGTGAATAATGGAATGTATCCGTACACTGCGTGCGTGTATTGCCTGCCAAACCTGAATTAAAGAATAAAGTCTCCATTATGACGCTCCCTTTTGTTCCCTATCCTAGTGTAAATACACATTTGTTTAAAGGGGTAGATGTGTTGTGCTCTAGCATGGAACCTATCTCTAGTGGATTTCCCCAATTAGAAGTGAATCTTAATTTATTATTTTAGGTATATTTACCCTAGCTTAATTCTGATCTACTGTGCCCAACACCAAAAAAGTTATATGTATTAAACACTCACTAATTAACGTATAACACCTTTGCTATAATGTACCCTTAAGAACTTAATTTAGTTATACCCAAAAATACATATTGAGAAGTGCCAATTGTTTTATACTCTATCTATATACTTGTTATTAGTAAATGTCCACAACAAGTGGAGTTCCCTTATTTCCTATTCAAAGTATATTTGGGAGTTCCTGCACTAACTATGTATTTAACCATAGTGTTTCTGTTAAACCATGTGTGTGCTGCTTCCTACCAAGGACCTGATGTATATTGTGCTTTATTTGTGTATTAATATTTTTTTTTTTTTTTTTTTTGGTAAATACTCTCTATACATATGTATTCTTAGTATGCAGGTAGAATTGGGTTTACATGGTAATCATATTGTTGCCTACATGTTTTAGATGTGTGAAGAGAGGTAAAAAAGTAAAAATGTGTAGATGTTTACTACCAAAAATTAATGAGGTCAAATTCTGAATTGAGGCCGTCTGGAATCCTTGTTTTTAAACGAAAGATCCAGAAGGCCTCCCTTTCGCCTAGTTTGCGGGTTCTGTCCCCTCCTTTCATCTGGACTGGTACCTTCTCAATGATGGTCCAGGAAAAGAACGAATTATCTTTGTTATGTGTAATCGAAAAATGCTTTGGTAAGTGGCGTTGTGAGAACCCCCGCTTTAATGTCCGCTAGATGTTCTTTTATCCTTACCCTGGCTTCCCTTGTCGTGAGACCTACATACTGGAGGGCACAGTGGGTGCATGAGATCAAATACACAACAAAGGTAGACCTGCAGTTAAGACATAAATTCTTCTGGAAATGTTCCCCCGTGACTAGAGAGCTAAAGGAGTCCCCTATAGTGACTTTCTCGCAAGCTTTGCAGGATAAATGGTTACACCTATAGGTCCCATTTAGTCTCAACCAAGAGGACCCATCCGTCTGTTCCTTCCTTTATGTTCTAAATAAAGTTTAATTTTTTATCCATATACTTGGTGCTCCTGTTATACATTTTTTCTGATGCTTCGCTTATTATTTGGCCAAACAGTGAGCACAGGTTTTGGATAAGAATTGCGGTAGGTGAGCTAGAGGCACACTGCACTGACTGTGTTAATATCGAAGGGACACAGGTGGACTTTTTTCAGGGCCCCAAAAACAGAATAAATGGGCAGAGAGTAATAATCCTGGATTACAGGGCACAACTGTTCACACCAAAATTGGATACAGCATCCGGATCTGAGAGAAAAAGAAAAAAACACATCACCAAGGGACTGAAGAGTGGTGAGTCAAGCACTTTATCTTGTATATACACGGATGTCTGGGAGTGGTCCCTTGTGAATGATAATATTGTGGGGGTTGTTTTGGGGGAACGCCGCCACACTTTTCTTTTATAAACAGTCTAATTTGTGCAGTGGCCTTACAAGGAATTGTTTTCAGGACTACTCATATATATATATTTCTTTAACAACAGTGCATACACCTTACCCCTCCCCCTATTGTATCTTGAAAGTAAGCATTTTTGCTAAGAGCTGTGGCCTAGCTCAAGGTGCATGCACAAATTTTTATAGCCAACCTCCGCAATTTTGCAATTTTGCATAAGCATACAAAAATATGCAGGGTGAGAGCGATACTACAAACACACCAGTTTTATTCTCCCTGAGGACAGCCAAAGAGAGAGAGGCGGCAGCTTGGGATTGCAACCAAATCTTTTCCCTCAACAAAACCAATTACAGCTTGATAACACTTTTTGAAGAGGTGGAGAACCTTCTACTGAGAGAGGACCAACTAAAATGGGATGTTAATACACTCAACAAATATTTGGAACTAGGTCTGATACCCAGGGGCCTCAGACTGAATAAATTCCCAACTTTTGTGACAGATGACAAGTCCTTTATTGAACGATGGAATAATCATCTTACAGAATGTTCACTTAAATTGATGAAATTAATCTGTGAATTTAAGTTGAAAACAATTGATGAACTGGCTGTTAAGATAAAGGAACTACAGGATGAACTAAACAAAAGAAGTGAAGAACCCAGCTTTCTAAAATTTTATGCCACCCTACAGAAAGTATTGGCAGAAGCAAAAACATTGCTACTGGAGACCAAACGCACAAAGTATTTAAGGGACTTGCAGGACTATAATTTGAACAGAGTCTACGTATGGAATAGGAGAGATCGTTTTGCCCTGAGGAAGGAGCAGAACAGATCAGCCCCATATTACAACAGGTGGCGAGGAGGAAATAGATCCAGAAGCAATAGGGGTAGACGTGTTAACTTCCAGGAAAGTGAAGGAGAATCCTGGGACGAAGGCTCGTCCTCAGGGGGAGAGGAATTGGGGGCTCACGAAACCGCAGTGAGACCGAAGGAGGGACCGAACAGGTTGCCCCCAATCCTGAAGAATAGAGATTCTGAAATAGCATCTACCTCATCACACTATAGAGAGGAACTCCCACAGGCGGGGGGCATTCGAAGGTCTTTGGGAGCAACTGAGAAATCCCAGCTGGAACAGGTTTTTCAGGTACCCCCAAAAGCATCAGAAGGGGGGGGAAGAGGAACCGCAGAACAACAACAACAGCCGAGAGAGCAGAGATGATACCCCCAAAGGAGGGGTCGAAGAAGGGGAAACTACAGGGACTGAACGTTTTAAACCTATCAAGTTATGTTCTAAATAAATCTGAAGTTGAAGTGTTGAGTTTAGGTTTAACATTTGTTCCATCTGCAGATTTCAATTTGTTCAGAACTCTTTTGGACGTTAACAAAATGATTCGAAACCTAACGTTGAGAAAATTCTTTAAGACACAGGATCAACGTCAGTGTAATGAGAGTCCAAGTTCTATTGATGTATCTGAGCTTGAAGGTCATGTTAATATTGATTTGAATTTTCAAGAGTTATGTGATGTGAGGACTCTGGAATCCCTCCAAGAAGAGGAAGAGATGGAAGAAAGTAGACGGGTGGCAACCCCACTACTTAAGAACAAATCTTTGTTCTATCCCATCCAGAACAGGGGTCCTCTTTTGGAGAAATTCCAGAAGCGAGTGGAAAGTGATCTAATTAAGCTCCAATATGTTACACAAAGGGGCAAGAAGTCCAATGTCACACGAAAACAAAGAATGGCACTAGATGGCCTAAGAGATAACAACGACCTAGTGATTAGGTCAGCCGATAAGGGCGGAGCTATTGTGGTTCTTAATAGAAGGGATTTCATTCAGGAAGCTTTTAGACAGCTGAGAGTAGAACAGGATTATGAGGTATTGTCATTTGATCCAACACGCCAATTCCAGAGACAGTTGGTCTCCCTTGTGGACGATGGGGTTGAGATGGGCTATATAGACCAAGAAACTAAAGATTATCTTTTGGTACAAAATCCAGCCGTTCCGGTGTTTAACCATTTACCCAAAATCCACAAGTCTACTGACAATGTCCAAGGGAGACCAATTGTTAGTGGAATAGGCTCCCTACTGGAACACCTGTCAGAGTGGTTGGATGGCATCCTGCAGCCCTTGGTAAGCTCCCTTTGGAGTCACCTGTCGGATACCAAACATGTGTTGAATTTACTTTCTGATGTGGAATGGCAGAGTGACTTCAAGTGGTTGACAGTGGATGTAAGATCCCTATATTCAACCATACCACATGATAAGGGCCTGGAGGCCATAAAATTCTTTCTGTCAAAAAAGTATCCAAATGATCAGGATTTTATTGGATACATATTGAGAGTAACTAGATTTCTCCTTACCCACAACTATTTCCTGTTTGAGGGGGAGTTCTTTCTCCAGAGGCGTGGGACAGCGATGGGGGCCAAATTTGCCCCCTCTTACGCCAACCTTTTCATGGGTTGGTGGGAGCTCTCCCACGTCTTTGGAGAGCGAAACCTGTTCAGGCAGGAGATAGTGTGGTATAGGCGCTTCATTGACGATCTCCTCTTCATTTGGCAAGGCTCCCGTAAAGATCTAGAGAAGTTTGTAGAGGGACTTAACAACAACAATGTAGGCATTAGCTTTACGTCCGAGATACAAGAGCATATAGTCAATTTCTTGGACATCTCATTAAAGGGAGAGACAGGCCAGAAGATTACCACAGAGACATATCGGAAACCAATCACAGGGAACTCTTTGCTACATGCCGCAAGTTGCCACCCAAGGAGGGTGTTTAGGGGTGTAGCTAGAGGTCAGTTCATTCGCCTGAAGAGGAACTGTACTGATGAAAGTACATATGAGAAACAGGCCGACGAACTATCAGTTAGACTCATGGAAAGAGGCTATCCGGGGTCAATAATTACAAAAGAGAGAAAAGCAGTTACCAAAATTAACAGAGTTGATCTTTTGAGACAAAAAAACACAAAGTACAAAAAAAGGACAAAAGGGACTGAGGACAGGAAAATCACATTCACGACAGAGTATTCACAACAGTACACACAAATATGTCAAATCATTAGAAATAATTACAATTTGTTGTCTGCAGATGATGCGCTAAAGGAGACAGTATCTGAAGGCATCAGATGTACATATAAAAGAAACAGAACGATAGGCAATATAATTGCACCCACAAGACTGAGGAAGGAACAGACGGATGGGTCCTCTTGGTTGAGACTAAATGGGATCTATAGGTGTAACCATTTATCCTGCAAAGCTTGCGAGAAAGTCACTATAGGGGACTCCTTTAGCTCTCTAGTCACGGGGGAACATTTCCAGAAGAATTTATGTCTTAACTGCAGGTCTACCTTTGTTGTGTATTTGATCTCATGCACCCACTGTGCCCTCCAGTATGTAGGTCTCACGACAAGGGAAGCCAGGGTAAGGATAAAAGAACATCTAGCGGACATTAAAGCGGGGGTTCTCACAACGCCACTTATCAAGCATTTTTCGATTACACATAACAAAGATAATTCGTTCTTTTCCTGGAAAATCATTGAGAAGGTACCAGTCCAGATGAAAGGAGGGGACAGAACCCGCAAACTAGGCGAAAGGGAGGCCTTCTGGATCTTTCGTTTAAAAACAAGGATTCCAGACGGCCTCAATTCAGAATTTGACCTCATTCATTTTTGGTAGTAAACATCTACACATTTTTACTTTTTTACCTCTCTTCACACATCTAAAACATGTAGGCAACAATATGATTACCATGTAAACCCAATTCTACCTGCATACTAAGAATACATATGTATAGAGAGTATTTACCAAAAAAAAAAAAAAAAAAAATATTAATACACAAATAAAGCACAATATACATCAGGTCCTTGGTAGGAAGCAGCACACACATGGTTTAACAGAAACACTATGGTTAAATACATAGTTAGTGCAGGAACTCCCAAATATACTTTGAATAGGAAATAAGGGAACTCCACTTGTTGTGGACATTTACTAATAACAAGTATATAGATAGAGTATAAAACAATTGGCACTTCTCAATATGTATTTTTGGGTATAACTAAATTAAGTTCTTAAGGGTACATTATAGCAAAGGTGTTATACGTTAATTAGTGAGTGTTTAATACATATAACTTTTTTGGTGTTGAGCACAGTAGATCAGAATTAAGCTAGGGTAAATATACCTAAAATAATAAATTAAGATTCACTTCTAATTGGAGAAATCCACTAGAGATAGGTTCCATGCTAGAGCACAACACATCTACCCCTTTAAACAAATGTGTATTTACACTAGGATAGGGAACAAAAGGGAGCGTCATAATGGAGACTTTATTCTTTAATTCAGGTTTGGCAGGCAATACACGCACGCAGTGTACGGATACATTCCATTATTCACATGCAGTGAACATTTAGCAGTGACAGCTTAGGAAACAGGGATTGACAGAGAGGTGTGACGTGACAGGCATCGTTATGATTAGTGCACACATACGATATTTGACCAATCAGGGCACACTAAGCAAGGACCAATAGCTACTGACATGACTTCCTGCAAAGCACAGCTTAGGAAAACAGGGACAGATAGAGAGGTGTGACGTGACAGGCAACGTTATGATAGGTGCACATACACGATATTAGACCAATCATGGCTCACTAAGCAAGGACCAATAGTTACTGACATGACTTCCTGCAAAGCACTGGGGTTAGATTCAATGTTTTCTTACAGCGCTGAAAGTGTGGACCTATAGCTCCTGTCTATAGTGGGTCCCCAGGTGCCCACTTTTAGAAAATATGTGTCAAAACGTGGTTTAGAAAGGAGCGCCAAATCTTGGCGAGGTCTGGTGCGGTATAGGTGTGAAAATATGGTATTCTGTCTGAGAAATTGTATAGCGCTATAGCTCAGCTACAATTATGGTAGTTGTGCTGTATAGATGTGTAGGTTTTGATATCTAGATATAAGATCTAAGGGTGGCACAGTTGATACATAAAAGCATTTAATACATATTAAACATATAAAACAAGGGTGTCGTTTAAACAGAATACCATATTTTCACACCTATACCGCACCAGACCTCGCCAAGATTTGGCGCTCCTTTCTAAACCACGTTTTGACACATATTTTAAAGCACTGGGGTTAGACAGATCGCACCGGATTGGCCGGCACACACGGTATCTAACCAATAGGGATTGGGGAATAGCCTCCATTTATAAACAATAATTACGAACAGGCACAGAGTTTAAGTAAAATATACCGTTTTTCTCCATTACAACAATAGGCGATCTAGGATGTATCTAACAAACTGAGAGCTGCTATGTATATATAAAAGTCTGGTTAAATACTAACACACAGTACTAGAGTTAATATATATCTCTATACACAAGCGGCCCAGCTCTAAGACAATTTCCTAATACAATGATACAAAAATGTATGTTAAATAGACAGTTAACAGTTTTCTTCATGTTTTTATTTATTAATGATAAACAGGAGATTAGGAATGTAGTCTTTTGCAATATTGAGTAAATAGATGAATATAGCTATGTCAAAGAGGAGAGTTAATTGATTCAAGCTGAAGGGAGTTTAAAATGAGGGGTGTGGATTTTCGGACCAATAGGATTACAGATGAGGGTTTTTAAATCTGAGAACTGACAGACAGTTTTAAGCAGGCTAGGAGTAAGGCAACAGCCGAAACCGGTCAGCCTTTTGTTCATATGTTTGACTATTCATGTATGTTCTTACCCAAGGGTGAAGACACCCTTTATGTTCTAAATAAAGTTTAATTTTTTATCCATATACTTGGTGCTCCTGTTATACATTTTTTCTGATGCTTCAAAGCTCTTTTACCTTACCAGCCCTGAACAGGGCCCTTTGCGGGGCATGCCCCAAAGAATTCAGCTCTTTTGCCTGTAAAAAAAACACATACAATACCCCCCCCCAACATTACAACCCACCACCCACATACCCCTAATCTAACCCAAACCCCCCTTAAATAAACCTAACACTAAGCCCCTGAAGATCTTCCTACCTTATCTTCACCATACCAGGTTCACCGATCGATCCAGAAGAGCTCCTCCGATGTCTTGATCCAAGCCCAAGCGGGGGGCTGAAGATGTCCATGATCCGGCTGAAGTCTTCATCCAAGCGGGAGCTGAAGAGGTCCATGATCCGGCTGAAGTCTTCATCCAAGCGGGAGCTGAAGAGGTCCATGATCCGGCTGAAGTCTTCTATCAACGGCATCTTCAATCTTCTTTCTTCCGGATCCATGTTCATCCTGCTGACGCGGAACATCCATCTTCACCGACGACTTCCAGACGAATGACGGTTCCTTTAAGGGACGTCATCCAAGATGGCGTCCCTCGAATTCCGATTGGCTGATAGGATTCTATCAGCCAATCGGAATTAAGGTAGGAAAATTCTGATTGGCTGATGGAATCAGCCAATCAGAATCAAGTTCAATCCGATTGGCTGATCCGATCAGCCAATCAGATTGAGCTTGAATTCTATTGGCTGTTCCGAACATGGTGTTAGTGTACTTTAGAGCACAGTAGTTAAGAGCTTTATAAACCGGCGTTAGCCCAGAAAGCTCTTAACTACTGACTTTTTTCTGCGGCTGGAGTTTTGTCGTTAGAATTCTAACGCTCACTTTAGACACGACTCTAAATACCGGAGTTAGAAAGATCCCATTGAAAAGATAGGATACGCAATTGACGTAAGGGGATCTGCGGTATGGAAAAGTCGCGGCTGGAAAGTGAGCGTTAGACCCTTTCCTGACTGACTCCAAATACCGGCGGTAGCCTAAAACCAGCGTTAGGAGCCTCTAATGCTGGTTTTGACGGCTACCGCCAAACTCTAAATCTAGGCCTGAGGGTTTATTTTATAGGTAAGTATTTAGTTTTAAATAGGAATAATTTAGTTAATGATAGTAATATTTATTTAGATTAATTTAAATTATATTTAAGTTAGGGGGTGTTAGGTTTAGGGTTAGACTTAATAACTTTAATATAGTGGCAGCGACGTTAGTGGCGGCAGATTAGGGGTTAATAATATAATGTAGGTGTTGGAGACATTGGGGAAGGCAGATTAGGGGTTAATAAATATAATGTAGGTGTCGGCGATGTTGGGGGCGGCAGATTAGGGGCTCATAAATATAATGTAGGTGTCGGCGGTGTCCGGGGCAGCAGATTAGGGGTTACAATTTTTATTATAGTGTTTGCGATGCGGGAGGGCCTCGGTTTAGGGGTTAATAGGTAGTTTATGGGTGTTAGTTTACTTTTTAGCACTTTAGTTATGAGTTTTATGCTACAGCGTTGTAGTGTAAAACTCATAACTACTGACTTTTAAATGCGTTAAGGATCTTGACAGGGTAGGCTGTACCGCTCACTTTTTGGCCTCCCAGGACAGACTCGTAAAATCAGCGCTATGGAAGTCACATAGAAAAAAAGACTTAACGAAGTTTACATAAGTCATTTTGCGGTAAGGCCAAACAAGTGTGTGGTACACCTAAACCTGCAAGACTCCTGTAACCTGAACCTGTAATACCAGCGGCGTAAAAAAGCAGTGTTAGGACTTCTTAACGCTGCTTTTTTACCCTAACGCACAACTCGTAATATAGCCGTAAATATTTTTAAAAATTAATAATAACTATTAAAAATAAATATACATACTTTAAAAAATTTAAAAACCTCTATAGAAAATATTTATGGCTAGATTACGAGTGGTGTGCTAACAGTTGCGGTTGCCTGCAAGCGATGTTGGGTTTATCACAGCTCTTTGCGTGCTTCAGAAGAAGCGCGCTATTATGAGTTGAAAGTAAATGCAATCGCAATTTTTACTCGTCTGGTTAGCGCAACTTCAGAGCTCTGGTTAACTGTTATGCTATAATATAAAAAGTGGAAAAAACAGTTAAATATACACGTGACAGTACAGTAACACTCACAGTAGTACTGTTTGACTAAAATTACTGCTTAAAAAATATTTCATTAAAAAGTTATAAGGGCACAAAGTTATGAGGTGTGAAGTGTTAGAAAAAAATGGGAAGAAAATGCTTTTACATAGGGATCCATAGGAACACATGTATAATGATATCTATTAATATAAATATATATGTATGTATTTCTATACATATGTATTTATGTATTGCTATGTGTATATGTATTTACATATATATATATATATATATATATATATATATATATATATATACATATACACATACAGTATCCCATAAAAGTGAGTACACCCCTCACATTTTTGTAAATATTTTATTATATCTTTTCATGTGACAACACTGAAAAAAATGACACTTGCTGTCCCCTCAAAATAACTCAACACACAGCCATTAATCTAAACTGTTGCCAATAAAAGTGAGTACACCGCTAAGTGGAAATGTCAAAATTGGGCCCAAAGTGTCAATATTTTGTGTGGCCCCCATTATTTTCCAACACTGCCTTAACCCTCTTGGGCATGGAGTTCACCAGAGCTTCACAGGTTGCCACTGGAGTCCTCTTCCACTCCTCCATGATGACATCACAGAATTAATGTAAAAAAAATCCTGATTGGAACAGCCAATAGAATGCAAGCTCAATCCTATTTTTTCTCTACCTTAATTCCGATTGGCTGATAGAATTATATCAGCCAATCGGAATTCAAGGGACGCCATCTTGGATGACGTAATTTAAAGGACCCGTCATTGTTCCAGTCGCCGTCGATGGAAGAGGATGCTCCACGTCGGATGTCTTGAAGATCAACCTGCTCCGCGCCGGATGGATGAAGATAGAAGATGCCGTCTGGATGAAGACTTCTGCCCGTCGGGAGGACCTCTTCTTCCCGGCTTGGATGAAGACTTCTGCCAGTCTGGAGGACCACTTCCAGGTTTCGTTGAGGACTTCGGCCCGGTTGGGTGAAGACTTCTCAAGGTAGGGTGATCTTCAAGAGGTTAGTGTAAGTTTTTATTAAGGGGGATTGGGTGGGTTTTAGAGTAGGGTTGGGTGTGTGGGTGGTGGGTTTTAATGTTGGGGGGGTATTGTACTTTTTTTTACAGGTAAAAGAGCTGATTACTTTGGGGCAATGCCCCGCAAAAAGCCCTTTTAAGGGCTATTTTTAATTTATTTTTATTTTTTTATAAAGTTTTTATTGAGATTATTCAGAAATACAACTTTATGCATACATTCAGAAGTTGGGACATCTAATACTTGATATGGTACAAATATGTCAAACAGTAGATTACATAGACAAGTAAATAACAACCTATTGCTCACACCCAACTACTGAACTCCAGCAATGAACCTCCTTTTATGTTTCTATGTGTGAGTGTCCCCAAAACTGCAACAGGTCACTCTTGGACCTCTGATAATAAAAGTAGCTCAATAAGGGGGCTCTAATGATAAGTGCGGCCACTTTTGGGCCTTAAGTAGTTAATTAAACATATTAGGGGAAAGTCTGAAACCTCAGTTTTATAGTCTCTACTTTAGAGGGTTTCCTCATATGGCACATAAGGTCACTCTTGTACCTTAAAACACTTATGTATTCTAGAGGAAAATTAGTTTTTGAAATGGCCACTTTTGGGCCTGCATATGTATTTAATATGGGAAAAGTCATATTGATGAGGGATCCATCATTACTAATATTTTAGGGTGAGAAAACAACTAAACAAAAAAACAACAAATGAACAGATGGGGTAAATGCCTACCGGCAAGCATTGTCACATAAAACAGAAATAACAGAAAACACAGATCAGGCATGGGTTCACGTGCCCTACTTCACTCTCAGAAAACTTTGTCTGCTGATACTGCTTAGTTACAAGAGCTGGGGGGGCAAAATTTACCAGACCTCTCATATCAGTATAGCCCAAAACATACGGGTGACAAAAAAACAAAAAGTCTGTTTAGGAGTGCAAGAGAAGTAATACATCTGTGGGGGCTAAATGTCCGGGTGAATATCTACCACCAAGTTTCAAACTGAGAGTCATCATGATCACGTTAGTGTAAACGCTCATGCCAGTTCAAATCCCAGGCGTACTATAATCCACTTATCTTAAGGATCTTTCGCCAAGGCGTGGGCCTCTGAGTGTAGAAAGCAACAGTTTCTGATATGAAGTTTATGAGTGTTCTCTGTTGATCATGCCCCCGGTATCAGATGTAGGGGAGGGAAATTTTCACCTCCGATGAAAATCCATTATCTATCCCACTCCCAGTCTTAAGATTAGATGTGCGTTAACTTCATGCTCACCCCGCAATGTAGTGAAATCGGAGGCTGCGATGCCGGCAAATGTCTCTCTCAGCTTCTGCTGGTCCTCCCGGTCTCCAGCCATGGAGCCTCCGCTCCTGGGCATAGTTATGAGGGAGTTGATAAAATTGGGGGCCGCAATGCCAGCATTAGGACAAGGTGAATGATGCCTCTGACTCCTGCCGATATAAAGATGGGATGAGTGTCCGTCGTGTTTCCCAGTCAGAGGGGAGCATCTATACCGGGCACCGGGGCCCCCGGTCTTAGGCGCAGCCGGAGAGGGAGAGGTTGGAGCAATCTCAGCTTGTCGCGGCGCGGGGTCAGATACCGCGATGCCGGCAGATGAATTGGGCTGTGTTATCTGCTGATCCCGGTCAGTCAGCTCTGTGTCGCCAAAGCAAGCAATCTCCTCTGTCATAGTAATGGCGGTTCTCCCTTCCGCCTCAGGAGCGATCTTGGTTTGAGGAGTACCTGCTTGCTCAGTGTAGGTTAGGGCCCCCGGCAGTACGAAGTCCTCCAGTCCGGGTTCCAGTGTGGGGAGCGGATCTTTCACAGAGGTATCAGAGCAGACTATATAGTTAGGTGAGCCGTTAAATAAAAGTTTGCAGAGCTCTCTCTCCAGACTCTGATAATGGTCCCGTATCGCCTTGGTTATGGCGCACTCCCATCTATCCAGTGCTTCTTTCATCTCTATACAATTATGAGATGCTATCACAGAAGTAGATTTTCTGTATACGGCTGAGTAGTTGGTTCCTATAAAAGTATGGGTGAGTATCACAGTGTCCTGCGGGTTATCACTGTGTCGTAACGACAAGGCCACACTGGGTCCCTGCCGGGGGGTGAGGTTATAGGCCGCAGCCCACGTTATATTCCAGTAGACAAGTTGAAGCTCTCAATCTGTACAATAGTGGTAACCCTCGATAGGGTTCACTCTGCTGAGTAATTTGTAGCTGTAAACAGTACTCGATGGAGCATTAGTGCTGAGTTTGTGAGCAGATTACTGTGATGAGATGGAGCAGCAAACAATCTAGCGACCTGTCATGGCCGCCGCCCGAAAGTTCCTATACCCCCGGCTATTTTTAATTTAGTATAGGGTAGGGCTTTTTTTTTATTTTGGGGGGCTTTTTTATTTTTTTAGGGGGATTAGATTAGGTGTAATTAGTTTAAAATTCTTGTAATTATTTTATTATTTTCTGTAATTTAGTGTTTTTTTTGTACTTTATTTTATTTAATTTAATTGTAATTAATTTAATTTAATTTAGGTAATTAATTTATTTATAGTGTAGTGTTAGGTGTAATTGTAATTTAGATTAGGTTTCATTTTACAGGTAAATTTGTATTTATTTTAGCTAGGTAGTTATTAAATAGTTAATAACTATTTAATAACTATTCTACCTAGTTAAAATAAATACAAAGTTGCCTGTAAAATAAAAATAAACCCTAAGCTAGCTACAATGTAATTATTAGTTATATTGTAGCTAGCTTAGGGTTTATTTTATAGGTAAGTATTTAGTTTTAAATAGGAATAATTTATTTAATTGTAATAATTTTATTTAGATTTATTTAAATTATATTTAAGTTAGGGGGGTGTTAGGTTTAGACTTAGGTTTAGGGGTTAATAATTTTAATATAGTGGCGACGACGTTGTGGGCAGCAGATTAGGGGTTAATAAATGTAGGTAGGTGTCGGCGATGTTAGGGACGGCAGATTAGGGGTTAATAATATTTAACTAGTGTTTGCGAGGTGGGAGTGTGGCGGTTTAGGGGTTAATACATTTATTAAAGTGGCGGCGATGTCCGGTTCGGGGTTAAAATATTTATTATAGTGTTTGCGATGTGGGGGGCCTCGGTTTAGGGGTTAATAGGTAGTTTATGGGTGTTAGTGTACTTTTTAGCCCTTTAGTTAAGAGTTTTATACTACGGCGTTAGCCCATAAAACTCTTAACTACTGACTTTTAAATGCGGTAGGAGTCTTGACAGGAGAGGGTGCACCGCTCACTTTTAGGAAGACTCGTAATACCGGCCTTAGGAAAATCCCATTGAAAAGATAGGATACGCAATTGTCGTAAGTGGATTTGCGGTATTCTCGAGTCGCGAAAAAAAAAACTAAGCGGTACACCTGTACCTGCAAGACTCGTAATTCCAGCGGGCGTTAAAAAGCAGCATTGGGACCTCTCAACGCTGCTTTTTAAGGCTAACGCAAAACTCGTTATCTAGGCGATACACTTCCGGTTTCGCCGGACATTAGGGAATAACATAAAAATACATTTAAGCAATATTTCTTATCAAACAAATGTGTGCACTTACATATTAAGGTGATATTCCTAACAACTTACAAGTGAGCCCGGAGTTCTATGGGCATTTGATACAAAACGGCAAACCGGAAGTTGCAGTGATGTCACTGCCGGTTTCGCCGAATAATGCAAAGTGTATTAATGTATATATAAAACAATAAAGTCAACATACAGCTGATGTATAAGCAATAACAGTAATGCAAATCTGCATTTAACTCAAAGAAAAAATCTACTGTCATGTTGATTATTGTGAACAGTGTTGTGAGTGTTCAAGCATTGGTGTTGCCATGGAAACGGGTACACTTAGTGCACAACACACCTCATGTATCAGTGTTAAAACATAAACATACAATCAAGTTATACCCACATTTATCTACATGCAAAGGATACTCTGAATCCAAACATGTGTGATAATGACCAATCTTACGTGTGCTTAATATTTAGCTAAGTCATACAGGGAAATAGCTTTTTCACAACTATTCTAATACAAATAAAATCAAAAGAATAAATTGGGCTAAATGTATATACAATATCAATCATTGATGCCACCTCATAGTGAGTGGTGACATATCCTTTGTGGAAAGTACCACAATACATGGAAAGTTAGCACTGCATCTCCTCTTAAACTTATCCATCTGGATAAGATCCGTTCAATGTGCACATAATAGACATATTATTTATATTTTTACTTCTCTCTTGGAGGATAAGGTTGTATATGCTGTTCCAACAGAACTTTTCGCATCACATCATATCTTTGAGCCCTTAAAACTTTGTTAATTTATAACTAATTTCTCTCTGACAGTGTTTGTATGAATGTAACTGTACTTTTAAATGTATTTATGTGTGTTTAATACAACTTTTTTCTTCCCCCACCCCATACATGAACTCTCAAGTCACGCTAACCCCACGAGCATAAATCTTGATTGCGCTTAAGGGAACGTGTTTACTTTCAACTCATAATACGTGTGCTCATTCCGGTGTGTGAAAAAACAAAACAAAGAACCACTCGCACGCAACAGCTAGCGCACAATTTGTAATCTAATAATTAGGCAGCTCAGCCCATTCTCCAGTGCTCTGGCTTTCTCTGCTACAGCCCCTGTTCCAGTTGCAATCTTGAATTGTGATTTTGTGCATCTGCTGACCAGTTACTGCTAACCTTCTGCTTGAATTCTGACAACCCTTTGTGGATCATATTTTTGCCTTTTATTTTGTCTTTCGTGGATATGACCCCAGCCTGTCTGACTACTCTACCAGCCTCTACAGAGTTGTCTGCCTCCTGTCTGCCTACTAGAGAGGTGTCTGCCTCCTGCCTGCCAGTTACAGAGATGCCTGACTGCCCACTACAGATATTCCTCCTGCCTACCAGGTACAGAGAAAAGTGCCTCCTGCTGGCAGCTACAGAGGTACGTGCCTCCAACCTGACCACTACAGAGGAACGTGTCTCAATCCTGCCTGCTATAGAGGTACATGTCTCCAGCCTGCCCGCTACAGAGGAACGTGTCTCCAGCCTGACCACTATAGAGGTATGTGCCTCCATCCTGACTGCTACAGAGGGACTTGCCTCCAGCCTGACATCGCTGAATGCGGAGAGCAATACGCTCTCCGTATTCAGCATTGCACCAGCAGCTCTTGTGAGTTGCTGGTGCAACGCCACCCCCTGCAGACTCGCGGCCAATCGGCCGCCAGCAGGGGGGTGTCAATCAACCCGATCTTACTCGATTGGGTTGAATTCCGGCGATTCCTGTCCGCCTCATCAGAGCAGGCGGACAGGGTTATGGAGCAGCGGTCTTTAGACCGCTGCTTCATAACTGCTGTTTCTGGCGAGTCTGCAGGCTCACCAGAAACATAGGGCCTCAAGCTCCATTCGCAGCTTGATAGATGGGCCCCATTAAGTTCTATTCCCTCTTTTAGTTGCCTTGCTCGTTTCATTGGCCCAATTTAGTTCAGGGTAGTTAAAATCTCCCGTAATTACAACACTGGTGTTATTAGCAGTTTCCTCCATGTCACTAATGTTGGGGGGCTTGTAGCATGTACTGTTTTATTTCCCCCACTCTTTATTTAAACCTACAGTATCTCTACATTATCACAAGTATCATAATAAATACAAAACCATAAAATACCATACCTTAGTAATGCGGAAATATACCATACCTTAGTAATGCGGAAATATACCATACCTTAGTAATGCAGAAACATACCATATCTGGGCAACGTGGAAACATACCATAGCTTAATGATGTGTCGCAGTCCTCTCTGGTCATGAAGCAGTTAAACCCAAACAAGAAATAAGCATTTTTTAAAACCATTCTGTTCCCAGACCATTCTAGTTGATGACTAATTTCATAATGTTTATAGAAATATAGTAAAGCTCTAATCCAACACATCTCCACTCTAGTAATTACTGTGTCATATTTAGGGACTTGAATAAAGAACAATCACAAGTTGCTGACACAGAAAATCTTGCCCATCTGTATGAAACATGACAAGTGTTTCCATCTGTCCAAGCTGGGCTTGCAGAGAATACAAAATACTGAATTTAGCACTTGGTAGAATTTTGTCTTATTTATTCCCTGTACAACATTAACCAATTTAGAAAGTGGCAGAGTCAGCAGCATGGAGACCTAAGTTGCTGTGTGGGCTCTGTGCCCAGAGATTCATTATGGAATCACTTGAGAAACCCCACATAAGTAGTTCAAATGTAGTAGATGGAAACATTTGTCTCTACCTGATTGTGCACGTGTGTGAGAATGTCAGCGAACAAAAACTGTCCTGTGACCTGGTGGCTGCCTACTTTAGCTTTTCAAGGTCACTTATTTGGTCTTTGTCCAGCTAATGAAACAATGCAACGAACCTTGGTTTCTGTCATGCCCCTAAACAGGGCTTATAACTGGTCTGGTCCCTGCTTGCAAAGACATGTCACTGCTGTACCTTCTGCAAAGGATAAAGCAACAAAAGCTGGTCATCAGTTTAAAATACCTCAGTGACCATACCAAGGGGTCAAAATCTAAAGTTAGAGGGTAGCAGATGTTAGGAAGCATTTTTTAGAGAAATGCTGTTGGACTCATGGCATTAACTATTAATAGAGGTGGTAAACACAGGGACGGTAAAAGAATAAAAAAAATGCCTGAGACATGCATAAGGCTATCCTTAGAAAACAGTAACATGTAATATGTGTAGCCTTTATGGGACATGCATAAGGCTATCCTAAGTAATAAGTAACATGTAATATGTGTAGACTTGATAGGACATACATAAGTCAATCCTAAGTAATAAGTAACATGTAATATGTGTAGACTTGATAGGACATACATAAGTCAATCCTAAGTAATAAGTAACATGTAATATGTGTAGACTTGATAGGACATACATAAGTCAATCCTAAGTAATAAGTAACATGTAATATGAGTAGACTTGATGGGACATGCATAAGGCTATCCTAAGGAAACAGTAACATGTAATATGTGTAGACTTGATGGGACATGCATAAGGCTATCCTAAGCAATAAGTAACATGTAATATGTGTAGACTTGATGGGACATACATAAGGCTATCCTAAGGCAACAGTAACATGTAATATGTGTAGCCTTTATGGGGCATGCATAAGGCTATCCTAAGTAATAAGTAACATGTAATATGTGTAGACTTGATAGGACATACATAAGGCAATCCTAAGTAATAAGTAACATGTAATATGTGTAGACTTCATGGGACATGCATAAGGCTATCCTAAGCAATAAGTAACATGTAATATGTGTAGACTTGATGGGACATACATAAGGCTATTCTAAGGAAACAGTAACATGTAATATGTGTAGCCTTTATGGGACATGCATAAGGCTATCCTAAGTAATAAGTAACATGTAATATGTGTAGACTTGAAGGGACATGCATAAGGCTATCCTATGTAATAAGTAACATGTGATATGTGTAGACTTGATGGGACATGCATAAGGCTATCCTAAGGAAACAGTAACATGTAATATGTGTAGACTTGATAGGACATGCAGAAGGCTATCCTAAGTAATAAGTAACATGTAATATGTGTAGACTTGATGGGACATACATAAGGCTATCCTAAGGAAACAGTAACATGTAATATGTGTAGACTTGATGGGACATGCATAAGGCTATCCTAAGAAACAGTAACATGTAATATGTGTAGACTTGATGGGACATGCATAAGGCTATCCTAAATAATAAGTAACATGTAATATGTGTAGACTTGATAGGACATGCAGAAGGCTACACTAAGTAATAAGTAACATGTAATATGTGTAGACTTGATGAGACATGCATAAGGCTATCCTAAGAAAACAGTAACATGTAACATGGGTAGACTTGATTGGACATGCATAAGGCTACACTAAGTAATAGGTAACATGTAATATGTGTAGACTTGATGGGACATGCATAATGCTGTCCTAAGAAAACAATAACATGTAACATGGGTAGACTTGATGGGACATGCATAAGGCTATCCTAAGTAATTAGTAACATGTAATATGGGTAAACTTGATGGGACATGCATAAGGCTATCCTAGGAAAACAGTAACATGTAACATGGGTAGACTTGATGGGACATGCATAAGGCTATACTAAGAAAACAGTAACTTGTAACATGGGTAGACTTAATGGGACATGCATAAGGCTATCCTAAGTAATAAGTAACATGTGATATGTGTAGACTTGATGGGACATGCATAAGGCTATCCTAAGTAATAAGTAACATGTAATATGTGTAGACTTGATAGGACATGCAGAAGGCTACACTAAGCAATAAGTTACATGTAATATGTGTAGATATGATGGGACATGCATAAGGCTATCCTAAGTAATAAGTAACATGTAATATGTGTAGACTTGATGGGACATGCATAAGGCTATCCTAAGTAAACAGTAACTTGTAATATGGGTAGACTTGATGGGATATGCAGAAGGCTATCCTAAGGAAACAGTAACATGTAATATGTGTAGACTTGATGGGACAGGCATAAGGCTATTATAAGAAACAGTAACATGTAATATGTGTAGACTTGATGGGACATGCATATGGGTATCCTAAGTAATAAGTAACATGTTATATGGGTAGACTTGATGGGACATGCATAAGGCTATCCTAAGCAATAAGTAACATGTAATATGTGTAGGCTCGATGGGACATGCATAAGGGTATCCTAAGTAATAAGTAACATGTTATATGGGTAGACTTGATGGGACATGCATAAGGCTATCCTAAGCAATAAGTTACGTAACATGGGTAGACTTGATGGGACATGCATAAGGATATCCTAAGTAATAAGTAACATGTAATATGTGTAGACTCGATGGGACATGCATAAGGGTATCCTAAGTAATAAGTAACATGTAATATGTGTAGACTCGATGAGACATGCATAAGGTTATACTAAGTAATAAGTAACATGTAATATGTGTAGATTTGATGGGACATGCATAAGGGTATCCTAAGAAAACAGTAACATGTAATATGGGTAGACTTGATGGGACATACATAAGGCTATCCTAAGTAATAATAAGTAACATGTAATATGGGTAGACTTGATGGGACATGCATAAGGCTATCCTAGGAAAACAGTTACATGTAACATGGGTAGACTTGATGGGACATACATAAGGATATCCTAGAGAAACAGTAACATGTAACATGGGTAGACTTAATGGGACATGCATAAGGCCATCCTAAGTAATAAGTAACATGTGATATGTGTAGACTTGATGGGACATGCATAGGGCTATCCTATGTAATAAGTAACATGTAATATGTGTAGACTTGATGGGACATGCATAAGGCTATCCTAAGAAAACAGTAACATGTAACTTGGGTAGACTTGATGGGACATGCATAAGTCTATCCTAAGTAATAAGTAACATGTAATATGGGTAGACTTGATGGGACATGCATAAGGCTACACTAAGTAATAAGTAACATGTAATATGGGTAGACTTGATGGGACATGCATAAGACTATCCTAAGAAAACAGTAACATGTAATATGTGTAGACTTGATGGGACATGCATAAGGCTATCCTATGTAATAAGTAACATGTAATATGTGTAGTCTTGATGGGACATGCATAAGGCTATCCTAAGTAATAAGTAACATGTGATATGTGTAGACTTGATGGGACATGCATAAGGCTATCCTAAGTAATATGTAACATGTAATATGTGTAGACTTGATGGGACATG
This sequence comes from Bombina bombina, assembly GCF_027579735.1. Classification (NCBI taxonomy): domain Eukaryota; kingdom Metazoa; phylum Chordata; class Amphibia; order Anura; family Bombinatoridae; genus Bombina; species Bombina bombina. The sequence goes on from NC_069502.1 coordinate 40,817,513, forward strand.
CATAAGGCTATCCTAAGTAATAAGTAACTTGTAATATGGGTAGACTTGATGGGACATGCATAAGGCTATCCTAAGAAAACAGTAACATGTAATATGTGTAGACTTGATGGGACATGCATAAGGCTATCCTATGTAATAGGTAACATGTAATATGTGTAGACTTGATGGGACATGCAATATGTGTAGACTTGATGGGACAGCCAATCGGATTGACCTTGCATTCTATTGGCTGATCGGAACAGCCAAAAGAATGCGAGGTCAATCCGATTGGCTGATTGGATCAGCCAATCGGATTGAACTTCAATCTGATTGGATGATTGAATCAGCCAATCAGATTTTTCCTACCTTAATTCCGATTGGCTAATAGAATCCTATCAGCCAATCAGCCAATCAGAATTCGAGGGACGCCATCTTGGATGACGTCATTTAAAGGAACCGTCATTCGTCGTTAGTCCGCCGTGCTGGAAGGATGCTCTTCAGGATGCTGCTGCTCCGCTCCGGATGGATTAAGGTAGAAGATTCCGCTTGGATGAAGACTTCAATCGGATGGAGGACCTCTTCTGCCCCGCTTGGATGAAGAATTCGGCTCGGCTGAGTGAAGACGACTCAAGGTAGGGAGATCTTCAGGGGGTTAGTGTTAGGTTTTTTGTAAGGGGGGTTTGGGTGGGTTTTAGAGGGGTATGTGGGTGGTGGGTTGTAATGTTGGGGGGGTATTGTATTTTTATTTACAGGTAAAAGAGCTGATTACTTTGGGGCAATGCCCCGCAAAAAGCCCTTTTAAGGGCTGGTAAAAGAGCTGATTACTTTGTAATTTAGGATAGGGTAGGGCATTTTATTATTTTGGGGGGCTTTTTATTTTATTAGAGGGCTTAGATTAGGTGTTTTTTTTTTTGTATTATAGTTTAGTTTATTTAATTGTATTTTAGTTTACATAATTGCAGGTAATTTATTTAATTAGTTTAATAATAGTGTAGTGTTAGGTGTATTTGTAACTAAGGTTAGGATTTATTTTACAGGTAATTTTGTAATTGTTATTAACTATTTAATAGCTATTGTACCTAGTTAAAATAAATACAAAGTTGCCTGTAAAATAAATATAAATCCTAAAATAGCTACAATGTAACTATTAGTTATATTGTAGCTATATTAGGGTTTATTTTATAGGTAAGTATTTAATTTTAAATAGGAATAATTTATTTAATGATAGTAAATTTATTTTGTTTTATTTAAATTATATTTAACTTAGGGGGGGTTAGGGTTAGACTTAGGTTTAGGGGTTAATAACTTTATTATAGTAGCGGCGACTTTGGGGGCGGGAGATTAGGGGTTAATAATTGTAGGTAGGTGGCGGCGATGTTAGGGAGGGCAGATTAGGGGTTAATAAAATTTATAATAGTGTGTGCAAGGCGGGAGGGCGGCGGTTTAGGGGTTAATACATTTATTATAGTGGCGGCGATGTCCGGTTGGCAGATTAGGGGTTAATAAGTGTAGGTAGGTGGCGGTGACATTGGGGGGGGGCAGATTAGGGGGTAATAAATATAATATAGGTGTTGGCGATGTTAGGGGCAGCAGATTAGGGGTTCATAGGTATAATGTAGGTTGCGGCGGTGTCCGGAGGGGCAGATTAGGGGTTAATAATAAAATGCAGGTGTCAGCGATAGCGGGGGCGGCAGATTAAGGGTTAATAAGTGTAAGGTTAGGGGTGTTTAGACTCAGGGTTCATGTTAGGGTGTTAGGTGTAGACTTAGAGAGTGTTTCCCCATAGGAAACAATGGGGCTGCATTAGGAGCTGAACGCTGCTTTTTTGCAGGTGTTAGGTTTTTTTCAGCCAGCTCAGCCCCATTGTTTCCTATAGGGATATTGTGCACAAGCACGTTTTTCCAGCTTACCGCTACCGTAAGCAAAGCTGGTATTGAGGGTTGAAGTGGAGCTACAACGCTCCCTTTTCTGAGGCTAACGCAGCCATTCAGACAACTCGTAATACCAACGTTGTCTTAAGGGTGCGCTGGAAAAAAAAGGTTCATTAGCACCTTACAGACAAAACTCTAAATCTAGGCGAAAGTGTCTAAATTGCCTCCCTGTACTATTCCATACAAGACAACCTGTTTCTGAATTTTTACATAGTAAATGGTGCATGTAGGAACTACTTATCTCTGAAATTTGGTTCCAGCCCGTACAGACCAGTTAAGTTATTTATGAATCTGCAGCTACTACCTTTCAAGATGTCATATCTTTTATCTTCAAAATATAGTGCTAATATGGGTTTAACTTGGCAAAATAAGATAAGCAAGAGCAGCCATCAATTTCACATAGAACAGAGCTTTAATCACCCATCAGGGTCCTTAGTAGAGTACATTTTAAGCCAGCAACTGGCCCTTAATCATGAACTTTGTATTATACTGTTTAGTTTGTGGTCCTATGGTGTAAATCCTGAAGCTTGAAAATGTATTACCTAATTGTATATGTTCCATGATGAAATATAAATGCAAGAAGCTGAGCAATGGCATTTGGGCCAAATGTCCAAGTAGAAGCTACTCTTTGGAGATCAATGTGAGTTTGTCATTTGATATGCAACTGATTTTTCCCTCTACATAACATTATTTTCCTCTACTCTCCCTGAAAGGAGTATTAAAGGCTAAGGGATTGATTACCTAAGGTTTGATTTAATTAAATCTGTCTTGCAAAATCTTCCATAATTCTGAAAAAAATGGGCAGTCTTGTGTACAGGCAATATGCAAACCATCTGCCATTTTAAAGTATAAGCTTAGATCGTTTGGCCCTCACTGGGCACCAGTGAAAAGGCTATGTCACCCATGACAACAGTGCCATTTCTGGTAGCCACATAGGAGCAAAATGAGCTGCTACTCTGGGACTATGATATCAACTTGCTCAGCCTTCCTGTACAAACTTGGTGCCAGAATGTTCTGTACAGCAACACTATGCCGTCCATTTTGGAAACCCTGGCACCATATTGTAAAGGCAGTTCCATGAATTTTACTTAAACTGTAGTGCCATTTTACTTTGGGGGGCAATTCCACTACTCATTGAAGGACACGATGGCCCCCCTAGAGGTGCAGACTCCTGGTCCAGTCTCAATTGAGACCTCAAATACCCCTTTAGTTATCTATTACCCCCCTGATTTGGACATATTTGGTTAATGTCAGCACACAGAGCACATGCATATTTCTGTTATGTTTCTGCCCAACATTTCTGGGGAATTTTTAGCATTTTTGCTATCACTATATTTAAACATAAATAGAGCCTTGTTTTGTTTTACCTATCAAGACTATATATATATATATATATATATATATATATATATATATATATATATATATATATATATATATATATATATATATATATATATATATATATATTTTAAGTAGACAACCCAAGGTATTGGTCTAGATCATTGGTTTTCAAAGCTGTCCTCATGCCTCCCCAGCAGGCCAGATTTTCTGGATAACCTTGGGTGAGAGCAAGTAAAATAACCATGGTTACTAATCAGTTGATTATTTTACTTGTGCTCTAGTTCAGATATCCACAAACAGTGGGCTGTTAAAGGGACATAATACTCATATGCTAAATCACTTGAAACTGATGCAGCATAACTGTAAAAAGCCAGCAAGAAAATGTCACCTGAGCATCTCTATGTAAAAAAGGAAGATATTTTACCTCTTCAGCTCAACCTCTTCAGCTCAACAGAGTAAGTTCTGTGTAAAAAGTTATACTTCAGTTACTGCCCAGCTGCAGGTAAAAAAAAAATAATAAAATGAAGAACTGAACAGCAGCCAATCAGCATCAGCAGTGCTGAGGTCATGAACTCTTTTACTGTGATCTCATGAGATTTCACTTAACTCTCATTAGATTTCGTAGTAAACATTCTTACACTGAATAGGGAAATAAGATGAGTTTGCACGTAAGCTCGCTCCTTCCGCTGTCCCGGGACAGACATACTGATTTGATGCTTAGAAGTCCTTTACAATGGGATATGGCTACTGAGGAACTTTTGAGGTAAAAAAATCTTTCTTTTTTACATAGAGATGTTCAGGTGATATTTTCTAGTCAGCTTTTTACAGCTATGCTGCATTACTTTCAAGTGTTTAAACATTTGGGTATCATGGCCCTTTAAGGAGGCCTGTGGACAGGTTTGAAATCCAGTGGTCTAGGCTCATGTTGGAATATTTCATGACACAATTTCACTGACAAATGCGATCATATAAAAAAATAATTGTTAATTATTTTACAAACTTTCGCCTAGTTTTGTCGGTAAAAACTTGCTGGGCTAACGAGCCTTTTTTAACCAGCGCTTACTTTAAACAACGCTGGTATTACAAGTTTTCTGAATGGCTGCGTTAGCCTCAGAAAAGTGAGCGTAGAGCAAATTTAGCTCCACTTCTACCTGTAATACCAGCGTTGCTTACGGTAGTGGTAAGCTGGCAAAACGTGCTCGTGCACGATTGCCCCATAGGAAACAATGGGGCTGAGCTGGCTGAAAAAAACGTAACACCTGGAAAAAACATAATTTATGTAAGAACTTACCTGATAAATTCATTTCTTTCATATTAGCAAGAGTCCATGAGCTAGTGACGTATGGGATATACATTCCTACCAGGAGGGGCAAAGTTTCCCAAACCACAAAATGCCTATAAATACACCCCTCACCACACCCACAAATCAGTTTAACGCATAGCCAAGAAGTGGGGTGATAAGAAAAAAGTGCGAAAGCATAAGAAATAAGGAATTGGAATAATTGTGCTTTATACAAAAAAATCATAACCACCACAAAAAGGGTGGGCCTCATGGACTCTTGCTAATATGAAAGAAATTAATTTATCAGGTAAGTTCTTACATAAATTATGTTTTCTTTCATGTAATTAGCAAGAGTCCATGAGCTAGTGACGTATGGGATAATGACTACCCAAGATGTGGATCTTCCACGCAAGAGTCACTAGAGAGGGAGGGATAAAATAAAGACAGCCAATTCCGCTGAAAAAAATCCACACCCAAAATAAAGTTTAAATCTTATAATGAAAAAAACTGAAATTATAAGCAGAAGAATCAAACTGAAACAGCTGCCTGAAGTACTTTTCTACCAAAAACTGCTTCAGAAGAAGAAAACACATAAAAATGGTAGAATTTAGTAAAAGTATGCAAAGAAGACCAAGTTGCTGCTTTGCAAATCTGATCAACCGAAGCTTCATTCCTACACGCCCAGGAAGTAGAAACTGACATAGTAGAATGAGCTGTAATCCTCTGAGGCGGAGTTTTACCCGACTCGACATAGGCATGATGAATTAAAGATTTTAACCAAGATGACAAAGAAATGGCAGAGGCCTTCTGACCTTTCCTAGAACTGGAAAAGATAACAAATAGACTAGAAGTCTTTCGGAAATTCTTAGTAGCTTCAACATAATATTTCAAAGCTCTAACTACATCCAAAGATTGCAATGATTTCTCCTTAGAATTCTTAGGATTAGGACACAATGAAGGAACCACAATTTCTCTACTAATGTTGTTAGAATTCACAACCTTAGGTAAAAATTTAAAAGAAATTCGCAACACAGCCTTATCCTGATGAAAAATCAGAAAAGGAGACTCACAAGAAAGAGCAGATACACTTAACTTTGGTCGATCCAGCACCAGGCAGCGTTTTTCCAGAAGTATCTTCTGACTCAGTGTCAATCTGGGACATCTTGCAATATGTAATAGAAAAAACAACATATAAAGCAAAATTGATCAAATTCCTTAAATGACAGTTTCAGGAATGGGAAAAAATGCCAGTGAACAAGCTTCTAGCAACCAGAAGCAATAAATAATGAGACTTAAATAATGTGGAGACAATAGTGACGCCCATATTTTTTAGCGCCAAAAAAAGACGCCCACATTATTTGGCGCCTAAATGCTTTTGGTGCCAAAATGACGCCACATCCGGAACGCCGACACTTTTGGCGCAAAAAAAACGTAAAAAATGACGCAACTTCCGGCGACACGTATGACGCCGGAAACAGAAAAAAAAATTTTGCGCCAAAAAAGTCAGCGCCAAGAATGACGTAATAAAATGAAGCATTTTCAGCCCACAGGGAAAAAAGTCAAATTTTAAGGTAAGAAAAAAATTGATTAATTCATATGCATTATCCCAAATATGAAACTGACTGTCTGAAATAAGGAACGTTGAACATTCTGAGTCAAGGCAAATAAATGTTTGAATACATATATTTAGAACTTTATATAAAAGTGCCCAACCATAGCTTAGAGTGTCACAGAAAATAAGACTTACTTACCCCAGGACACTCATCTACATGTAGTAGAAAGCCAAACCAGTACTGAAACGAGAATCAGTAGAGGTAATGGTATATATAAGAGTATATCGTCGATCTGAAAAGGGAGGTAAGAGATGAATCTCTACGACCGATAACAGAGAACCTATGAAATAGACCCCGTAGAAGGAGATCATTGAATTCAAATAGGCAATACTCTCCTCACATCCCTCTGACATTCACTGCACGCTGAGAGGAAAACCGGGCTCCAACCTGCTGCGGAGCGCATATCAACGTAGAATCTAGCACAAACTTACTTCACCACCTCCATAGGAGGCAAAGTTTGTAAAACTGATTTGTGGGTGTGGTGAGGGGTGTATTTATAGGCATTTTGAGGTTTGGGAAACTTTGCCCCTCCTGGTAGGAATGTATATCCCATACGTCACTAGCTCATGGACTCTTGCTAATTACATGAAAGAAAAGCAGCGTTCAGCTCCTAATGCAGCCCCATTGATTCCTATGGGGAAATACTTTCTAAGTCTACACCTAACACCCTAACATGAACCCCGAGTCTAAACACCTCTAACCTTACACTTATTAACCTCTAATCTGCTGCCCCCAACATTGTCACCACCAGCATTATACTATTAACCCCTAATCTGCCGCTCCGGACACCGCCGCCACCTACATTATCCCTATGAACCCCTAATCTGCTGCCCCTAACATCGCCGACACCTATATTATATTTATTAACCCCTAATCTGCCCCCCCAACGTTACCGCCACCAACCTACACTTATTAACCCCTAATCTGCCGACCAGACATCGCCGCTAATATAATAAATGTATTAACCCCTAAACCGCCGCACTCCCGCCTCGCAAATACTATAATAAATTTTATTAACCCCTAATCTGCACCCCCCAATGTCGCCGCCACCTACCTCCAATTATTAACCCCTAATCTCCCACCCCCAACATCGCCGCTACTATAATAATGTTATTAACCCCTAAAGCTAAGTCTAACCCTAACCTCAACACCCCCCTAAGTTAAATCTATTTTTAATAAATCTAAATAAAATTTCTAAAATTAAATAAACTAATCCTATTTAAAACTAAATACTTACCTAAAAAAAAAAAATAATTAATATAGCTACAATATAACTAATAGTTACATGGTAGCTATATTTTACAGGCAACTTTGTATTTATTTTATTAGGTACAATAGCTATTAAATAGTTAATAACTATTTAATAGCTACCTAGTTAAAATAATTACAAAATTACCTGTAAAATAATCCTAACCTAAGTTACAAATAAACCTAACACTACACTATCAATAAATTAATTAAATAAATTAACTACAACTATCTAACATAAAATACAATTAAATAAACTAAACTATATTACAAAAAAACCAAAACACTAAATTACATAAAATAAAAAAATATTACAAGAATTTTAAACTAATTACACCTAATATAAGCCCCCTAATAAAATAAAAAAGCCCCCCAACATAATAAAATTCCCTATCCTAAACTAAATTACAAAGTAATCAGCTCTTTAACCAGCCCTTAAAAGGGCCTTTTGCGGGGCATTGTCCCAAAGTAATCAGCTCTTTTACCTGTAAAAAAACAAATACAATACCCCCCCAACATTACAACCCACCACCCACACATCCCTACTCTAAAACCCACCCAATCCCCCCTTAAAAAACCCTAACACTACCCCATTGAAGATCACCCTACCTTGAGCCGTGTTCACCCAGCCGGGCACAAGTGGTCATCCAATCCGTTCAGAAGTGTTCATCCGATGGGGCAGAAGAGGACATCCGGAGCGGTAAAGTCTTCATCTGATCGGGGCAGAAGAGGTCCTCCATCCAGCAGAAGTCTTCATCCAAGCGGCAGCTTCTATCTTCATCCTTTCGGCGATGAGCGGCTCCACCTTGAAGACCTCCGGCGCGGAACATCCTCCTCGGCCGACGACTACCCGACGAATGACGGTTCCTTTAAATGACATCATTTCAAGATGGCGTCCCTCTAATTCCGATTGGCTGATAGGATTCTATCAGCCAATCGGAATTAAGATAGGAAAAATCTGAGTAGTTGATTTAATCAGCCAATCGGATTGAAGTTCAATCCGATTGGCTGATTGGATCAGCCAATATAATAAGAGGTCAATTCTATTGGCTGATCCAATAAGCCAATCGGATTGAACTTCAATCCGATTGGCTGATTAAATCAACCAATCGGATTTTTCCTACCTTAATTCCAATTGGCTGATAGAATCCTATCAGCCAATCGGAATTAGAGGGACGCCATCTTGGATGATGTCATTTAAAGGAACCGTCATTCGTCAGGTAGTCGTCGGCCGAGGAGGATGTTCTGTTCCGGAGGTCTTCAAGATGGAGCGGCTCATCGCCGAAAGGATGAAGATGCCGCTTGGATGAAGACTTCTGCTTGATGGTGGACCTCTTCTGCCCCGATCGGCTGAAGACTTCTGCTGCTCTGGATGTCCTCTTCTGCCCCATCGGATGAACACTTCTGGATGGATCGGATGACCACTTGTGCCCGGCTAGGTGAACACGGCTCAAGGTAGGGTGATCTTCAATGGGGTAGTGTTAGGTTTTTTAAGGCGGGATCGGTGGGTTTTAGAGTAGGGGTGTGTGGGTGGTGGGTTGTAATGTTGGGGGGGGTATTGTATTTGTTTTAGGGTTAGGGTTAGACTTAGGTTTATGGGTTAATAACTTTATTATAGTAGCGGCGACGTTGGGGCGGGAGATTCGGGGTTAATAATTGTAGGTAGGTGGCAGCGACTTTGGGGGGGCAGATTAGGGGTTAATAAAATTTATTATAGTGTTTGCGAGGCGGGATTGCGGTGGTTTAGGGGTTAATACATTTATTATAGTGGCGGCTATGTCCGATCGGCAGATTAGGGGTTAATAAGTGTAGGTAGGTGGCAGCGACGTTGGGGGGGCAGATTAGGGCTTAATAAATATAATGTAGGTGTCGGCAATGTTAGGGGCAGCAGATTAGGGGTTCATAGGTATAATGTAGGTGGCGGCGATGTCCGGTCGGCAGATTAGGGGTTAAATAATTTTATTATAGTGTTTGCGATGTGGGGGGGGGCCTCGGTTTAGGGGTTCATAGGTAGTTTATGGGTGTTAGTGTACTTTGTAGCACTGTAGTTAAGAGCTTTATGTTCCGGCGTTAGCCCATAAAACTCTTAACTACTGACTTTTATATGCGGTAGGGGACGGGAGGGAGAGTATCTAGAGACAAGTTCTAAGATGTAGGGGGGAGCAGTGCAGTTGAGAGCTTTATATGTCAGGGTGAGGATTTTATGTTTAATCCTAGAGGCAAGAGGAAACCAGTGAAGGGATTTGCAGAGAGGTGCAGCAGATGAAGAGCGACGAGTAAGGAAGATGAGCCTGGCAGAGGCATTCATAATGGATTGTAAAGGAGCAATGCGGCAGCTAGGTAGACCAGAGAGGACGGAGTTGCAGTAGTCGAGGCGGGAGAGGATGAGAGAGTGGATTAAAATCTTGGTTGTATCTTGTGTAAGGAAATGTCTAATTTTAGCGATGTTTTTAAGGTGGAAGCGGCAGGCTTTAGCCAAGGACTGAATGTGAGGAGTGAAGGAAAGAACTAAAGGATACGCAATTGACGTAAGGGGATTTGTGGTAGCCAAAAGTCGCAGAAGAAAAGTGAACTGTACACCTGTACCTGCCGTACTCGTAATACCAGCGGGCGTTAACAAGCAGCGTTAGGACCCCTCGTAATCTAGCAGTTTGGGTTTCTCACTGAAATTATTTACATACAGAGGTACCCTGAAGGAAAACATTGAATAAAGGGTTCTGTGACCCCCATGGAGGCCAAGTGAAGGGTTCATATGGGGGTTAGTAGGTTGGGCCTCATGAGGGTAGGCGGGGGAAAGTAACAGAAATGTGGCATTTCAGGATCGGAACATGCAAGGAGAAGCTGCTGCTTTCCTGTGCACAGCTGAATGGCGGGACCTGTTGAGCGGCAGGTGGATCTTACCTGTCCTGCTGTAGCGGCTTTCTGGAATTGTGTTCTCGGCAGATTAGTGCTGATAAGGGGAGGACCGGGAGCATCGAATGGCAACCAGGATGCGCAAGAAGAAGCCCTGGTTTCTCCTCGCACAGCTTATTCCCAGGATCAGTGGCACGGCAGAGGGTTTATTCCTGTCTTGGTGGCAGCTCTGCAGTAACAGCATCATGGTGGTTGGCTTAGGAGTGGAAGCTGTCCGCCATGAGGTTGGTCAGAGGTAGGCCCGCTACTTTGAAGCGGTCGTAGGGGACTGGCTGGAGACGGAAGGAGGGCTGCTGGAAGCGGATTTGGTGTCTGGAGCAGACGGCAAGCGTTAAGTTTGCAAGGGGTACAGGACCTTGTCAGGGAGAGTACACAGTGGGAGCCTGTTGGCCCGGATGGTGTGAGCTGAATGGCCGATGTGGGGACGCATGTGTGGCCTGAGAGGCCTGTTAGGCAGGTGGGCTCTCAGAGGCAGGTGGGTGGTGTGGAGAGGGGAGTGTGTGGGGCCGCTTGTGTCTTTCCCGGTACCTTCTGTAGCAGTAATGGCAGGCCTGGCCCAATTCTGGCAGTAATCACATGGGGAGCGGGTGGGCAATGGCCCATTGGTATAGGCCGAGTTAGAGGGATGATCGGTTGGGAGGCCAGTGGTGGGCAATAGTTTCGGGAGGAGAGGATGTGGCTGGGTGCAGGTGAGGTTGGTTAGGTGAGGGCCATAGTGACAAGGGAGCCTGATGGCTTTAGGTGGCGATTTAACAGGGGTAGGCCAGGGGTTCTAGTCAGAGTAGCCCAGTGTTTTCGCTATGAGCCCTGCAGTTAGTCAGTGCGGTGGGTCCATTTTTGGTTTGGGTACAGGGAGCAGGTGGGGTGTGAGTAAAGGGCAGGTTAGGGAGGTAAAGTGGGGCACTGTCGTGTGGGAGTTATTGTTGTCTGGTTCACAGTTTGCAAGTAATTTTAACCATGTTTGTTTAAGACCTTTAGCTAATTGTATTAGCATTTTGCTGGCAATCATTCACTGCCATTAGTCTTCCTGTTAACAAATGTTGGGCTAATTCTCCCAGAGGTTTAAAGGCTAAATAATAGAGTTTTGAATATATATATTGTAGATATTGCATCACTGGAAAATAGGGTTGGGGGAGGGTGGTGCTTTCCTCTTAGAGTACCATCCAGATTTGGGGAGCAGGGTTGTAGCCCTTGGGCTTTGTTAGGGGGTTGTCCTTTTTGCTGGTTATGACAGGTTGTTTTGGATGGGAGCCGGGGATGGGATGGGGTAGCTTTTGGGATATTAGGGACCCAGTGGGAGGCATGGATTTGACTAGCGAGGATAAGTGTTCTAGGGCTCTGGTATAGGCAGGGTAGCAGGGGGAAGCGGGTTAGGGATTTGGGTTAGGATCAGGGGGTGTGCAATTCCCATTGCAGCAAAGGTGGGTGGGTTTCAGGAGAGGATAGTGGAACTTGGGGAGCGATATCGACGGCTGTTCAAGAGCAAAGCGGCTGGCGGCCAGGTATGGGTCCCAGCTACAACCGAGGAGGTTGCTCATGTCATTTGGCGGTTGGCATTCAATTGGATCAAGAGGATAGTGGGGTAAAGTTACCTCAGTTGCTATGTTGGCAGGTAGCTTTACTGGGGGCTACTTTTCAGAAGTGGGTAGTGGCAAATGGGTGCCGCAGGCAGCTGTCCGGGATCGTTACGGCTGGTGACCAGGTAAAAGTTCAGTTACCGCATGGAAGGTGTTGCAATATGCTTGGTGGCATGGGGGACGTGGAATTGGTTAGAGGAGGTAAAGGGGGCCCCTCTGAATAACACTTTGCAGACGGTGGTGAGGTACTGGTGGATAAGGAGGTAGGGGTCGGTGTTGGGGTTGCAGAGTGTTAACCCCTGCATGGTCCTTTATAAGTTTGATATTCCCCTCTACAATTAAGGGGCGCAGTGTTCCCATAGGTGTTTTGTTTGCTGTGGTAGTGGGTAGGGTTGCCACCTCAGTCATGTTTTCCTGGACACTTATGAGTTACATATGCTGCAGGGTGTGCAGTTAGGAACATGTATTGTGTTTCTGGACAGCACTATTCATATTCCTCCCTGCACACCCTGCAGCATTTTTAACTTATAAGTGTTCTGTATTTTAAGGGACAGGTGGCAACCCTAGTAGTGGGTATGTGGTGTAGTAGGGTCATATTTGCTTATCTTGGTGGGAGGTAAGTTTATATGGCATATGCATGCTGATTTTGTGTTCCCTTTGGGTGCATTCTAGCCTGCATCCTTGCAGTTTTCTTTGCATTCATGGTCGACTTTATGTGGCTGTTGCGATGTGGCAAGAGGGTGTTGTCTTGTGGCTAGAGGTTGAGATTGAATCCGGCGGTTCCACTGGGTCTCCTCTTACAGGCCTTCTGGTTTGGGCTAGTGGTTTGCTTAGCGGCCCCATTTGTGAGTTTGAATCTAGCGGTGGTGGCTGTGAATTCTTCGCACACTGGTGTTCCTAGTGAGTAACTCTGGTGTTTGTGGATTCTAGGTGGTGAGTTTGTGTTCAACACCTAACCCCTAATCTGCCGCCGCCAATGTCGCTGCCACTATAATAAAGTTATTAACCCTTAAACCTAAGTCTAACCCTAACTCCCCTAGCTTAAATATAATTTAAATAAATTTACTAGTATTAAATAAATTATTCCTATTTAAAACTAAATACTTACCTAAAATACTTACCTATAAAATGAACCATAAGATAGCTACAATATAACTAATAATTACATTATAGCCATCTTAGGGTATTTTACAGGCAACTTTGTATTTATTTTAACTAGGTACATTAGTTATTAAATAGTTATTAACTATTTAATAGCTACCTAGTTAAAATAAAGACAAATTTACCTGTAAAATAAACCCTAACCTACCTAATCAGCCAATCGGATTTAAGTTCAATCCGATTGGCTGATCCAATCAGCCAATAGGATTGACCTTGCATCCTATTGGCTGATTGGATCAGCCAATCGGATTGAACTTAAATCCAATAGCATTTTTCCTACCTTAATTCCGATTGGCTCATAGGATTCTATCAACCAATCGGAATTCGAGGGACGCCATCTTGGATGATGTCACTTAAAGGAACCTTAATTCAGTCGTTGACCGTCGGAAGAAGAGGATGCTCTGCGTCGGATGTCTTCAAGATGGACCCGCTCCGCTCCGGAAGGATGAAGATAGAAGATGCCGCCTGGATGAAGACTTCTGCCTCTGCCATCTGGAGGATCTCTTCTGACCCAATCGGATGAAGACTTCTGCCGTCTGGAGGACCACTTGCCCCGGCTCAAGGTGTCTCAAGGTAGGGTGATCTTCAGGGGGTTAGTGTTAGGTTTTTTTAAGGGGGGATTGGGTGGGCTTTAGAGTAGGGTTGGGTGTGTGGGTGGTGGGTTGTAATGTTGGGGGAGTATTGTATTTTTTTTTTTACAGGTGAAAGAGCTGATTACTTTGGGGCAATGCCCTGCAAAAGACCCTTTTAAGGGCTATTTGTAATTTAGTATAGGGAAGGGAATTTTATTATTTTAGGGGGCTTTTTTATTTTATTAGGGGGCTTAGATTAGGTGTAATTAGTTTTAAAAATTTGTAATTTCTTTTTTATTTTCTGTAATTTAGTGTTTTGTTTTTTTCGGAATTTAGTTTATTTAATTTAATTGTAATTAATTGTAGTTAGTTTAGGTAATTAATTTAATTTAATTATAGAGTAGTGTTAGGGGTAATTGTAACTTAGGTTAGGGTTTATTTTACAGGTAAATTTGTCTTTATTTTAACTAGGTAGCTATTAAATAGTTAATAACTATTTAATAACTATTGTACCTAGTTAGAATAAATACAAAGTTGCCTGTAAAATAAAAATAAACCCTAAGATGGCTACAATGTAATTATTAATTATACTGTAGCTATCTCATGGTTTATTTTATAGGTAAGTATTTAGTTTTAAATAGGAATAATTTAGTTAATACTAGTAAATTTATTTTGTTTTATTTAAATTATATTTAAGTTAGGGAGGGTTAGTTTTAGGGTTAGACTTAGGTTTAGGGGTTAATAAATTTAGTATAGTGGCGGCGAAGTTAGGGGTGGCAGATTATGGGTTAATAAATGTAGGTAGGTGGCGGCGATGTTAGGGACGGCAGATTAGGGGTTAATAAAATGTAACTAGTGTTTGCGAGGTGGGAGTGCAGCGCTTTAGGGGTTAATACATTTATTTAAGTGGTGGCGATGTCTGGTCAGCAGATTAGGTGTTAAATAATTTTATTATAGTGTTTGCGATGTGGGGGGGCCTCGGTTTAGGGGTTAATAGGTAGTTTATGGGTGTTAGTGTACTTTATAGCACTTTAGTTAAGAGATTTATGTTACGGCGTTAGCCCATAAAACTCTTAACTACTGACTTTTAAATGCGGTAGGAGTCTTGACAGGAGAGGGTCTACCCCTCACTTTTTCCAGCAATCGTAATACCAGCCTTAGGAAAATACCATAGAAAAGATAGGATACGCAATTGACGTAAGGGGATTTGCGGTATGCTAAAATCGTGGAAAAAAGGGAGCGGTACACCTGTACCTGTCAGACTCGTAATACCAACGGGCGTTAAAAAGCAGTGTTGGGACCCCTTAACGCTGCTTTTTAAGGCTAACGCCAAACTCGTAATCTAGGCGATTGTGTTTCTAATTTATGCCTCCACCCTTTTTTATCCACTTTTTATGTACTTATTTATATTTCTGCCGAACATACATGTGCTTATAGAAGCGTTTTCAGTGTGCTTTTAGCGTTTTTAGTGTGCTTATAGAAGCATTTTTAGTGCTCTCAGACTAACATATTTTATATATGTGTCACCTATATAGGTCCTTATTTTTATGAGATATGTATCTTCACAATTCTTAGTAGTATATATCCTAGCTGTAATCTGCAGCGCCAGTTTTATATTTTTTGTATTCATTGCTCTGTATTTGAACTACTGAGGAGGAGTAGTTTATAATAAACTTGGCACTTAGGATATATTGTTAGCGCCAACTCTCACTTTCATTTTTCCACTCACTATAGATATTTATGGGTTGGATCCTTGCGGAGAGGTGTGTTTATTTGTATTTGCATGTTTTTTTATATATTCGTATGTATGTTCGGTCCGCCTGTACATGTATGAGTTGTATGTTTAAAACCTTGTTTAGGTTTTGGTAATGTGATGGTGATTGAGTTTGGTTGAATAGGTGCCTTGTTGAGCTTCCCTTTGAGAGAATGTGGTGTTGGTCTGGGGGGTGGGTTGGATATTTTGGGTGTTGGTCACTTTGGGGGTCCTTGGGTTTATGGAGCAGGTCTTTACCAGATTTTGGTGTGGTCTGCATTTTGGCCAGGAGCATTAGCTAGAGGTTGAAGTAACAATTTCGGAGTATTTGTGGGTTTCTGGGTTTATGTTTGCCGGCCGGGATTGGTTATTGGGTAGTTGGGCTAGCTTTCATGCGGGATAGTGACAAGTTTGTTAGGTTGTTTCCGGCCCCTTGGGAGTATGTAGTTGCTTACTTGAGGTGAGAATCCCGGAGGGGGGTTTTATTGACTCTAGGTTGGGAGCAATTTGGTATGGATTGAAGTTTTATTTATGGTCCTAGTTGTGTTTCTTCTCATATGGTGTCTTGGGACCCTTAGTTCGGGGAGGGCAGATGCTAATCCTTTGAATATACTATTGTGTGGCGTCGAGTTATAGTGAAATTTTGGTGTAGGGAATGTTTGTCGATTTGTGGGAAGATACCAACTATGTCAGTTTCATTTGTGGCATTTGTGGACGGAGCTGAAAGCTACTGGAGGGCATATGCTGGGAACAGTTGGTTGGGTTGGTGGTCTAATTGGGTATGGGAGTCTTTTAGTGGTCGCCCAAGGGGTGGTTCTGGTTCAGGGTGTGATGGGGACCTGGAGTTGTGAATTTTGGATTCGGCAAGGGGAGCTGACGCTCTCGATCGATGGCTGGTGAGGCCTTGGCTTATATTCTTTCAGGGGTGTTGGTGGAGAACGGTGGGTTTTGCTTCCACTTTCTGAGGATCCCTCAGCTCTGTTAATGTTTTTGTAATTGCTGAGGACCCGCTGAGGACCTGCGTGGTGGTTGTGGGCTTTTAATAAGAGAACACTGATTAGATAGCTAGGTGGTTTGGAAACCAGTTTAGTCCTTGAGAGTTTATGGTGTTATGCCCTATATGGGTGGAGTAGGGTATTTGATTGTCGTTAGGGACGTAGGATTCAGAGTAGTTCATGTAGCAGTGGGCAATTGGTGTATGGGTTGACTTTGATAATTTGGGCTGGTCGGTGGTACTGGTGTGATAATATGCATGGGCTCCATATTCATGTTGATTGGGGCCTATGCTACTCGGTGTGGAGATAGTTTTAAAATAAAAAAATAAAGTTATGGGGTTTTGGGTGGTAGTGGTGGTATATTGGATGTGGAATTTCATGTTGGTGTTTGGTTTTGGGAATTTAGTTGCTTGGGGCCTTTCATCTTTTGAATCGGAGCTGGGTTCCAGGGTCGATTTTAAATGAGTCGGATTGTTTGAGCTGGGCAGTTAATTGTTTCCCTAGAGAAGTAATGGTTTAGGGAGCTCTCAGCTTGGTGGTTAAATTGGGTAAGTTAAGTTTCAATGTGCTGTTGGGGAGGATTTCAATGATTTGTTCCCCCCCGGTAGGGGGTAACCTAGCGGTTGTTGGTGGGCAGCTTTTGCCTTATTGTGGGGTTACAAGGCTGTTGTGGCGGTGCTCGACGTGGTGTCAAGCTGTGGCTGTGGGTGCTTGCCTATTTGGTGGTGGTTTGGATCAGAGTGGATTGTTGGTACCTCCTATTTGATTGGCAGGGGCAAATTTTATACAAGGGCGCATGCCCTTCTTAGTGGTAAGATCGGCACATGCTGTGGATTGGCAGGCACCCTGGGGTTTTTATGGAAATGTTTAACTGATTATTTGGTATGGTTATGGATATATTATTTATGGTGTTCAATAAAGCAAGCTGCAGCCTTTGTAACCCCACCTACTTGTGTCATGCATTTATTTAAGTGGAACGAAAGTGCCTAGTATGGGGGTCACGCTTGTGCCATCATGGCACAAATGGTTGTTACAAGAAATAAAAGAGAACAGAGGAGCGCCTCATGTGTGGTATCATCAGTTGAGAAGATGCACAACAAAACAGTCATAGAGCCAAATGAGTACTCACATACTCCAGGATCACACCTATGTGCTAGTAGAGATAGGCTGCAGAATTATAAAGGTGTAACAGCTCACCCTTCAATCAGTGCTTATGATGCTGGAAGTACAAGACACAGAAAAAGAAAGCACTACATGTGCAGACCATTAACAATATAACCAGTAATATTTCTTCTGTAATACAGATGGGTACTCACATACTCCAGGAGCACACCTATGTGCTAGTAGGGACAGGCTGCAGAATTATAGAGGTGTAACAGCTCACCCTTCAATCAGTGCTTATGATGACATGATTACTGATAAGACTAATGATAAAACATGTGTATTGAAAATGCGTCAAATCGACACTGTAGTCCTGTGATGATGTCACGACAATGGGCGTACCTGTCTGGGGGAGTGCATCAAACCACCCAATGATTGGTCCTCTAAGGACATATATACAATATCTAGACCCAAGAACAAATTACAATGTATTAACTCCATAAGAGAACAATTGGTGTACATACCGCAATGGCAAATCGTCACAACAAATAAAAAAAGGCTACAGTTAAATCTTAAGAGGGAAAAGTAGTCTATACTTGTCCGCAACAGAAAAGCTAGAAGCAACATAAAAGACTCTTTAACCTGCCTGTGCTGACTCTCAAGAATTTCCCCGGATTTCTAGTGCAGTCTCATTTTGGATTTCTGCCCTCACAACATCAAAGGATCTGATTTGGGGTGAGCTGTTACACCTGCCTAAAACTTGCAGCTTGTTCCTACCAGCACATAAGTGTGCTCTTGGAGTATTATCATAAGCACTGATTGAAGGGTGAGCTGTTACACCTCTATAATTCTGGAGCCTTTTCCTACTAGCACATAGGTGTGCTCCTGGAGTATCATCATAAGCACTGATTGAAGGGTGAGCTGTTACACCTCTATAATTGTGCAGCCTGTCCCTACTAGCACATAGGTGTACTCCTGGAGTATGTGAGTACCCATCTGTATTACTGAAGAAATATTACTGGTTATATTGTGAATGGTCTGCACATGTAGTGCTTTCTTTTTCTGTGTCTTGTACTTCCAGCATCATAAGCACTGATTGAAGGGTGAGCTGTTACACCTTTATAATTCTGCAGCCTGTCCCTACTAGCACATAGGTGTGCTCCTGGAGTATGTGAGTACTCATTTGGCTCTATGACTGTTTTGTTGTGCATATTCTCAACTGATGATACCACACATGAGGCTCCCCTCTGTTCTCTTTTATTTCTTGTAGTTGTACCCGGACCAGTTGGCGGCGAGGAGGAGGCAGCCATCACAAGGAATTTTTTTTTTCCATTACACTTTCAAGAAAAGGACTTTGTTTATAGATGAAAAAATGTATATAATCATTTATACATACATATTTTTATTGATTGCATTGTTACGCCTATAGCGCCCCCTTCTGTTTGATAGTGTGTCAACATTATCCACAAATGATTGTTAAAGCTTCTCTGGGATCCCCTTTGTTCAGAAAGCCACGACATTCCTATCGCAAACAAACCCCCATCACTATTAACCTTCTACACTATTAACCCCTAAACTGCCACAACCCCCACTGCAAAAAAACACCTAACCTATTAACCCCTAAACTGCCACTACCCCCCACTGCAATAAACCTCCTAACCTATTAACCCCTAAACTGGATAGTGTAGGTCGTGAAACTTAAATTTTTGTGTACAAACCCTTTATCCAAGCTTCGAGCTCCCGTAAAAGGTTTGAGCGTAAAATCCGTAAAATTACTTTCAACTTGTATTATGAGCGTAAGTTAGTGCGATCACGATATTGCAATATCACGCCACTCGTAATCTATTCCAATGTGTGATAATTGGTAGAGTGTGCTGACGTACTCGATCAAACGCATTCAACATTTTTATATTGAATTTCTAAACCAAATATTTAACTTTGTGACTGCCAGAGAAAAGCTGCAATGTATTTACACCTGGCAATTTCTGTGGTAACTGCTTTCCTATGATTTTACTGTCACGTACATCTATCCCCAGATGAGATAAATTCTCAATTATCTCAAATATGTTTACAGCTGCAGTTTAAACGTTACGTGAAAGATGAACGGAGCGATGTGAATTTTCAGCTCTTGTATTGTATTATAAAATTGCCTAGCTGTGATGTACTCAGGGCGCTCATTTTCGGTGTTTTTAATGAATTCCTATGAATTGTTAAATAAGTAAGTACTGATTACTTGAAAGCAATGTACTGCTGCGCACTAAACGTGAACTCTTCCCATCTCCTATTAGTTAGTGATTATTACAGCGCCCCTAGGGCATTCTTACCTTTTATTACCTGTTGTGAGAGCGCCTCTGATCTCAACACTAGAAACACACGCTGAGAAGGAATATGAGAGCCTGAAAACTGCATTAGCTGAAAGATGAAAATAAAGATAAAAATGCAGATTATTGCTTATGTTTTCCCCATGACTACTGCATCAGCAGTTTCTTTTCGTTTGGCTTTTCTATGACTTTACATTTTATAGGTGAAAGCAGAAAATCTGCTCCTAGCAAGAGCTCTGTGATTAAGATAAAATTGCAGGGATGAAGATCCTTCAAGCAGGACTTCAGCAACTGTAAGTGGATCTTCGGGGGTTAGGTTTAGGATTTTTTAAGGTTTTTTGGGTGTGTGTTTTTTTAGTTTAGGGTTTGGGCTTTTGTAAAATGAGCTAAATGTACTTTTCAGGGCAATGCAAAAGAGCTAAATGCCATTTTCAAGGCAATGGGTAGCTTAGGTTTTTGTTTTTTTTTTATTTTGGGGGGTTGGTTGGGTGGTGGGTTTTACTGTTGTGGGGGTCTTTGTATTTTTTTTACAGGTAAAAGAGCTGCTTAACTTAGGGCAATGCCCTACAAAAGGCCCTTTTTAGGGCTATTGGTAGTTTATTTTAGGCTAGGTTTTTTTATTTTGAGTGGTCTTTTTTACTTTGATAGGACTATTAGATTAGGTGTAATTCTTTTTTATTTTTGATAATTTCATTTGTTATTTTTCGTAATTTAGTATTTTTTATTTTTTGTAATTTAGTATTTTTTATTTTTTGTAATTTAGTATTTTTTATTTTTTGTAATTTAATATTTTTTTATTATTTGTAATTAGATAGTTTGTAATTTTTATAGTAGTGTTAGGATTTTTTTTAATGTGTAATATAGTTTATTTAATTGGTAGTTAGTTAAATTTTAGTTTAATAATTATATTAGTTTAATTGTTAGTTTAAACTTTTTTTTAATTTTACAGGTAAGTTTTAATTAAATTTAAGATAGGGAAATTGTAATTTTAATATAAATTTAGGGGGGCGTTAGGTGTAGGGGTTATTAGTTTAAATTAGTTTATTGCAATGTGGGGGCTTTCGGTTTAGGGGTTAATAGTTTAATTTAGTATATTTCGTTGTGGGGAGCTTGCGGTTTAGGGGTTAATAGGTTTATTATAGTGGCGGCGGTGTAGGGCTTAAAGGGACACTGAACCCAAATTTTTTTCTTTCGTGATTCAGATCATGCCATTTTAAGCAACTTTCTAATTTACTACTATTATCACATTTTCTTCATTCTCTTGGTATCTTTATTTGAAAATCAAGAATGTAAGTTTAGATGCCGGCCAATTTTTGGCGAACAACCAGGGTTGTTCTTGCTGATTGGTGGATTAATTTAACCGACTAATAAACAAGTGCTGTCCAGTGTCCTCAACCAAAAAAAGCTTAGATGCCTTCTTTTTAAATAAAGACAGCAAGAGAACGAAGAAAAATTGATAATAGGGGTAAATTAGAAAGTTGCTTAAAATGGCATGCTCTATCTGAATCACAAAAGAAAAAAATTGGGTTCAGAGTCCCTTTAATAACTTTAGTTAAGTGGGGGAGATGTGGGTGGATGGCAGAGTAGGAGTAAATAATAGTTAAATAGTGTTTGCAATGCGGAAGGGGTTAATAACTTTAGTATAGTGGTGGCGATGTTGGGGAGTGGCGGAAAAGGGGTTAATAATTTTTATTAGTAGCTGCAATGTCGGGAGCGGCAGATTAGGGGTTAATAACTTTTATATAGTGTTTGCGATATGGGAGGGCCTCGGTTTAGGGGTTAATAGGTAGTTAATGGGTGTTTAGTGCACTTCGTAACACTTTAGTTATGTTTATTATGTAACAGTTTTGTAGCGTAACTACTGCTCTCAGATTGCGAAATGGATCTTGTTGGTATATGTTACGGTTACCCTTAGTCTCGCTGAGAGATGGACCGCTTAGTAGCCTGGATCCCTATTGCTAAAGAGGGGAGAAGCTGCTTTCCATAGTATTCTATATGAGTCTCGCAAATATAGAATAATCTCCCTTAGCTGCAGTACAGCTAGGATACCCTTCTGCCCACAAAAACGAGTCAACGCTGCGATTGAGGGTCAAACAAGAACTCAGGACTGGGATGCCCAGCCTGCTTTTTATTAAGGTTACATGCACACAGGGCACTCCCAGGGGGAGAGGGGGGGAAGCACAAAATCCCCCATCACACATTTAGATAGAGAGCACTGTCCTTTGACAGGCCACAATAGGATTACAGTACTTAAGATAACAAGTTTACAAGTTCATCTTATCAATTAGCAGTCTGGCTCCAGAGGTGATTAGACAATGGGATTTGTTATCACTAAACTTAGAGCTGAGGCCAGCAAACGTGTAATTAGACAATAGTTTCTAAAAGCTGAAAAAAAAGAGTTAACTCTTTATGAAATGATACTTGTTACGGTTTTCTTGGAGCCCTTCTTAGGCGCTGGCTTGCTGGTTCAGGCATTGCTGCTGGGAAATAAGCTCTTCACAACAAAATAACTAATGCTTCTGTAATAGTGCTCCCTTTCTGTGGAACACTCTGGCAGACACGGTCTGACCCCTTTTCGGGGCAGACTAAGGCTGTCCAGACCGCTGGTTATGCGGGGCTGAGGTCGGTTTGTCTGGACAACCCGTCGGCGTTGCCATTCTGTTTCCCAGGTCTGTAAGTAATGGTGAAATTGAAGGGTTGCAACGATAAGCTCCAACGTAATAGCCTGCCGTTATCTCCAGAGACCCGGTTCAGCCACACCAACGGGTTATGGTCGGTGACCAGAGTGAACTCCTGACCATATAAATAGGGAGTCAATTTCTTTAATGCCCACACCAAAGCCAAACACTCCTTTTCGACCGCTGCATAGCTGACTTCGCGGGGCAGGAGCTTCCGGCTGATGTAGGCAACTGGATTCTCCCCTCCATCTTCGCCTACTTGGCTGAGGACGGCTCCCAGCCCAAACATGGAAGCATCTGTATGGACGATAAAACGTTTGTTAAGGGCTGGGGCCGCCAAGACAGGAGCGTTAATTAGAGCATTTTTGAGAGCCTGGAAAGCCGTTTCACAGTGGGGAGACCACAGGACCTGTCGAGGTAAGTTCTTCTTGGTCAAGTCAGTCAGGGGTTTGGCAAGTGTGCTGTAGTCTGGTACGAACCGTCTATAGTACCCTGCCGTGCCCAGGAAGGCTAGGACCTGAGTCTTAGTGATGGGGGTGGGCCAATTGGCGACAGCTTCTATTTTGGCCGGCTCTGGTCGCTGCTTTCCACACCCCACCCGGTGACCCAGGTACTGTACCTCGGCCATCCCAAAGTGGCATTTTTCTGGCTTCAGAGTCAGGCCAGCAGCCCGGATCTGATCCAGAACCATTCCCACATGAGCTAAGTGGTCCTCCCAGGACTCACTGTGGATCGCTATGTCGTCCAGGTAGGCGCAAGCAAAACTCTGGAAGCCATCCAGGAGCCTATCCACCAAGCACTGGAATGTAGCTGGGGCATTCTTCATCCCAAACGGCATTACCCTAAACTGATATAAGCCGAATAGGGTGACGAATGCCGACTTGGGGATAGCCTCCGGGGCCAGGGGAATCTGCCAGTAACCTTTGCAGAGGTCAATAGTGGTCAGGTAATTTCCCCTGGCTATACGATCGAGTAGCTCGTCTACCCTGGGCATAGGGTAAGCGTCCGTCACGGTATTTTCATTGAGCCTCCGATAGTCTACGCAGAACCGGGTGGTCCCATCTTTCTTGGGCACCAAGACAACTGGGGAGGCCCAGGGACTATCGGAGGGCTCAATTACCCTGAGCTGGAGCATCTCATCGATCTCCTTCTTCATTCCTGTCCTAACTGCTTCGGGGATTCGGTACGGAGCCTGGCGCAAGGGAGCTTGTCCCGGAGTATCTACCTGGTGGGTGGTTAAAGTAGTGTACCCTGGCTTCGGGGAGAAGGTGAGGTGTTTGGACTGGAGGAGTTGGTTGAGCTGCTCCCTTTCAGTGGGGCTAAGTCGGTCCCCTATCTGAACCTGCGCCACTATACCTGTGGGGAGGCTCTTTTCTAATAGGTCTGGAATGGGTAAACTGTCGGGGTCTTCCTGAGGGGAACAACATACGGCCGTCACGTTCTCTGGTCGCTCAAAATATTCCTTGAGCATGTTTACATGGAATGTCTTTCTAAGATTGTTGTCGTGGCAGCTAGCTATCACATAAGTGGTGTCTCCCCTTTTCTCTACGATCTGGTAGGGACCCTGCCAGGACGCCTGCAATTTGTCTGTCTTCACCGGCTTAAGTACTAACACCTTTTGTCCTATGGTGAAGATTCTCTTTCGGGCCCCCCGATCGTACCATACTTTCTGTCTTCTCTGGGCCAACTGGAGATTAGCCCGCACGGATTTGGCTAATTGCTCCATTCGGTCCCTGAGTTCCAGCACGTATGGCACAATGGGGACACCGTCAGCCTCCATCTCTCCCTCCCAGTGCTTCCGGATCAGGTTTAGGGGTCCCCGTACCTTTCTTCCGTAGAGCAACTCGAAGGGAGAGAACCCTGTTGTTTCCTGGGGCACCTCCCGATAAGCAAATAGGAGGTGCGGCAGGAAGCGTTCCCAGTCTCGGTATTCCTGAGTGAACGTCTTGAGCATTTGCTTGAGGGTCCCATTGAACCTCTCACACAGCCCGTTCGTCTGGGGGTGGTATGGGGAGCTCAGGAGGGACTTAATTTTGCAAACCTGCCAGAGTTGTTGGGTCAATTCAGCCGTAAATTGGGTGCCTCGGTCGGATAGGATTTCTTTTGGAAATCCTACCCGGGAGAACACCTGTACTAGTGCATTCGCTACCGTATCCGCTTGTATGTTGGATAGGGCGACAGCCTCTGGGTACCTGGTAGCGTAGTCCACTACGGTAAGAATGTATCGCTTACCGGAGGGACTAGGGGTAGCCAGTGGTCCCACTAGGTCAATAGCAACCCGGCTGAAGGGTTCCTCTACAATGGGCATATTTACTAGCTGGGCTTTAGGGTGATCGCCTCGCCTTCCTACTCGTTGACACACATCGCAGGTGTTACAGTAAGTTCTAACGTCAGCGTGCACCCCTGGCCAAAAGAACGTGTGAGTAATGCGGTGTAGGGTACGGGTAACGGCTAGGTGGCCTGCTAAGGGGATGTCGTGGCCTATTTTGAGGATTTCTTGACGGTATTTGTGGGGTACTACCAGCTGTCGCCTACGCTGTCCCCTTTTCTCTGTCCAGCGGTATAGTTTCCCTTTTTCCCATAAGAATGTTTCGTTATCTGCCCCGCCCCCTCCGGTCTCTGCTCGTTCCCGGTACTTTTGTAAGGTCGGGTCAGTCTTAGACTCTGCCTCGAAAGCATCTGGGGTGTCCCAGGGTATGGGGCCTAACCTGTCAGGCAAGGTCGGGGTAGGTCTTACCTGTGTCTCCCGCACTGGTGAGAGCTCTCGCTCCGTCCGGGCTTGGGCCCGTGTAGTCACTGGGTCCGCCTCGTTGTTGCATACTGGAGCATAGGCAGAAGTCATGGGGCCCAAATCGTTGCCCAGTAGTACTTCGGCAGGTAAATTATCCATTAGGCCCACGTTCAAAGCCCCCTTTCCCGCTCCCCAATCAAGATGCACTTTAGCTGTTGGAATTTTGTACACATCCCCCCCCGCCACTCTAACGGCCACAGTCTGTCCGGATCGCTTGTGCTCTGGCACCAAATGACTCTGTACCAGCGTGATAGTAGCCCCTGTGTCTCGCAATCCCTCGGTAGATCGCCCCTCGAGCCATACCCTCTGCCGATGGTGCTGGCGGTTATCTGAGGCAGCATATACAGGGTCTGCCTCGTGAAGCGGCCCCACATATCCCTCCATAGGGGCCTCTTGGTTAACACAGAGGGCCCGGGCCGGACGATAGGACCCAGAGGGGTAATTGTAATTCCTGGGTGTCTGGTGCGTATTAAGGGGGCAGCTAGCCATGAAATGCCCTGGTTGCTTGCATCGGTGGCAAGTCGGTCTGGGACGCTCAGAGCTGTTATTAGGTGGTCCTGAGTGTCGGACGGGCCCTGTGGGCACCGGGGCTCGGAATTCAGCACGAGGGGGTGCACGGTAAACCTCTCTGGGTTCGACCCGTGCTGGAGCTCGGTAGTTCATGGGTTCGTGAAGACGGGAGTCATAATGTTCATCGGCCAATTTGGCTGCTTCTTCTAAGGTAGAAGGCCGCCTGTCTCGCAGCCATTCCTTCCCTTGCTGTTCCATGCCATTATAAAAATGTTCTAAGAGAAACAATTGTATCACCGCTTTACTTCCGCTCAGCCAGTGATTTGCCGCTCTCCGCATTCGGTGCGCCCATTCCATATGGGTATCGTTAGGCTTCTTTTCCGTGCCCCGAAACTGTCGGCGATACGTGTCCGGAGTTACAGCGTACCGTCGCAACAGTGTCTCCTTAACTAGCTCATACTGTGTCACTTCCTCAGCACCCAGAGTACGAAAGGCTTCCAGGGCTCGCCCGGATAGTTTCCCAGAAAATATCGTGGGCCACTCTCTGTTGGGAATCTGGTGCAGGGCACATTGCCTTTCGAAGTCCGCCAAATATTCATCAATCCCTGTCTCGCTCTCTAGGAAGGGTCGAAATGCCGCATAGGGTATCTTGGGCCTCCCAGCATTTTCGACAGGGATGATTACCTGCGGGGCTTCAGCATTGCGGTGTGCGTTCGCTAGGTTGAGTTCGTGGGCTCGAGTCTCTCGTATATCCTCGTCCGCCTCCGCCATCAACTGCTGTACCAATTCCATGGAGGGGTTCGGCCCGTATAATGAGAGCCTTTCCCAAACAATCCTGTTTTTTTCGTCACTAATCGTGGTCGGTGTTTCCGCCATTGTGAAGCTCTGATCCAGTTCGGTCAATTCTGCGATCAGCTCTCTCCTCGGCCGGTTGCTGGCGTACCCCCCTCTGCTTTCAAGTAAATCCTTTAGGGTTGTACGCTTCAATTTTTCGTAAGCACTCTCCATCCGTTCTGTACCTCTCCTAGGAAATCCAGGAAAATCCCGCCGCTGCCGCCAAATGTTACGGTTACCCTTAGTCTCACTGAGAGATGGACCGCTTAGTAGCCTGGATCCCTATTGCTAAAGAGGGGAGAAGCTGCTTTCCATAGTATTCTATATGAGTCTCGCAAATATAGAATAATCTCCCTTAGCTGCAGTACAGCTAGGATACCCTTCTGCCCACAAAAACGAGTCAACCCACACACACACATACAGATAGCCCCCACACACAGATAGCCCCCCACCCACACAGATAGCCGCCCCCCACACACAGATAGCCCCCCCCACACACACACAGATAGCCCCCCTACACACACACACAGATAGCTCACACACACACATGTAGCCCACACACACACAGATAGCCCCATTTCCTACACACACAGATAGCCCCTCACACACACAGCCCCCCCCACTCACAGATAGCGCCCACACACACACAGATAGCTCACACACACACCCAGATAGCCCCCCCACACACACACACAGATACCCCCCCCCCACACACACACAGGTAGCCCACACACACACAGATAACTCCCCCCCACACACAGATAGCCCCCCCCACACACACACAGTAGCCCCCCACACACACACAGATAGCCCCCCCACACATACAGAGAAAGCCCCCCCCACACACACACACAGACACACACACACACAGGTAGCCCACACACGCACACACAGATAGCCCCCCACACACACACACACAGATAGCCCACACACATGCACACAGATAGCCCCCACACACACACAGATAGCCCCCACACACACACAGCCCACGCACACACAGATAGCCCCACACACAGCCCCCCCCCACACACACACAGATAGCCCCCACACACACACACACAGATAGCCCCCCCACACACAGATAGCCCCCCCACACACACACATATATACACAGCCCCCCCCTTCACACACATATATACACAGCCCACACACACTTCACACACATATATACACAGCCCACACACACTTTTACTCTGTCTCACATACACACAATGCATTTTAGTGGTGGACACATTTTAGTCAAGGTCTAATTGTCAAATTGAGATCAATAAGTATATGAAAGTAAATTTAATTTATCAGAACAGTGGGATGTATTATTTTTGGATTTCACAGAAATCAAAGCACTTGCCATACCACAAGTTAATGGTCCATGCCACAAATGTATCACAAGAAATACAGAAAAAAACTGCTTCATTAGCATCAGAAACTCTTTAAACGCATATACTATAGCATTAGTCTTTGTGCTCCTCTTAGCTTGTCTCCCCAAATTACCTTATACAAATTTACTTGAAGATGATATTGCCAAGATGACATCACAGAGTGCATACTTGTATTACCCACCCATATATAAATATATATATATGTGTATGTGTGTGTATGTGTGTGTGTGTGTGTGTATGTGTGTGTGTGTGTATGTGTGTGTATGTGTGTGTGTGTGTATGTGTGTATGTGTGTGTGTGTGTGTGTATGTGTGTGTGTATGTATGTATGTGTGTGTGTGTGTGTGTATCCGTGCATGTGTGTGTATGTGTGTATGTGTGTGTGTGTGTGTGTGTGTGTATGTGTGTGTGTGTATCTGTGTATGTGTGTGTATGTGTGTGTGTGTGTGTGTATATCTGTGTATGTGTGTGTATGTGTGTGTGTGTGTATCTGTGTATGTGAGTGTATGTGTGTATGTGTATCTGTGTATGTGTGTGTATGTGTGTGTGTGTATCTGTGTATGTGTGTATGTGTGTGTATGTGTGTATGTGTGTGTGTATGTGTGTGTATGTATGTGTGTGTGTATGTGTGTATGTATGTGTGTATGTGTGTATGTGTGTGTATGTATGTGTGTGTATGTGTGTGTATGTGTGCTGCAGATGTGTTATAGCAAATAAACATCAAAGCTGTATGCAGAGTTTAATACATTATGTAAATCACTCAGCCTTTTTAAAATTGTTTTCTCAGTTTAAATAGGAGGTGCTGTTCTCACTGCTGTGTCACTATCTGCTGCACATAATCTGCTGTTTACCACATGTATTTAGTACTGCTGTGTCACTATCTGCTGCACATAATCTGCCACTCACCGCATGTATTTAGCACTGCTATATTACTATCTGCTGCACATAATCTGCTGCTCACCACATGTATTTAAGACTGCTATGTCACTATCTGCTGCACATAATCTGCTGCTCACCACATGTATTTAGTACTGCTATGTCACTATCTGCTGCTCACCACATGTAATTAGCACTGCTGTGTCACTATCTGCTGCACATAATCTGCCACTCACTGCATGTATTTAGCACTGCTATATTACTATCTGCTGCACATAATCTGCTGCTCACCACATGTATTTAGCACTGCTATGTCACTATCTGCTGCACATAATCTGCTGCTCACCACATGTATTTAGCACTGCTATGTCACTATCTGCTGCACATAATCTGCTGCTCACCACATGTATTTAGCACTGCTATGTCACTATCTGCTGCACATAATCTGCTGCTCACCACATCTGTTTAGCACTGCTATATCACTATCTGCTGCACATAATCTGCTGCTCACCACATGTATTTAGTACTGCTATGTCACTATCTGCTGCTCACCACATGTATTTAGTACTGCTACGTGTCCGGAGTTACAGCGTACCGTCGCAACAGTGTCTCCTTAACTAGCTCATACTGTGTCACTTCCTCAGCACCCAGAGTACGAAAGGCTTCCAGGGCTCGCCCGGATAGTTTCCCAGACAATATCGTGGGCCACTCTCTGTTGGGAATCTGGTGCAGGGCACATTGCCTTTCGAAGTCCGCCAAATATTCATCAATCCCTGTCTCGCTCTCTAGGAAGGGTCGAAATGCCGCATAGGGTATCTTGGGCCTTCCAGCATTTTCGACAGGGATGATTACCTGCGGGGCTTCAGCATTGCGGTGTGCGTTCGCTAGGTTGAGTTCGTGGGCTCGAGTCTCTCGTATATCCTCGTCCGCCTCCGCCATCAACTGCTGTACCAATTCCATGGAGGGGTTCGGCCCGTATAATGAGAGCCTTTCCCAAACAATCCTGTTTTTTTCGTCACTAATCGTGGTCGGTGTTTCCGCCATTGTGAAGCTCTGATCCAGTTCGGTCAATTCTGCGATCAGCTCTCTCCTCGGCCGGTTGCTGGCGTACCCCCCTCTGCTTTCAAGTAAATCCTTTAGGGTTGTACGCTTCAATTTTTCGTAAGCGCTCTCCATCCGTTCTGTACCTCTCCTAGGAAATCCAGGAAAATCCCGCCGCTGCCGCCAAATGTTACGGTTACCCTTAGTCTCGCTGAGAGATGGACCGCTTAGTAGCCTGGATCCCTATTGCTAAAGAGGGGAGAAGCTGCTTTCCATAGTATTCTATATGAGTCTCGCAAATATAGAATAATCTCCCTTAGCTGCAGTACAGCTAG
Source organism: Bombina bombina (assembly GCF_027579735.1). Classification (NCBI taxonomy): domain Eukaryota; kingdom Metazoa; phylum Chordata; class Amphibia; order Anura; family Bombinatoridae; genus Bombina; species Bombina bombina. The sequence continues at coordinate 40,847,746 of NC_069502.1, forward strand.
GATACCCTTCTGCCCACAAAAACGAGTCAACCCACACACACACATACAGATAGCCCCCACACACAGATAGCCCCCCACCCACACAGATAGCCGCCCCCCACACACAGATAGCCCCCCCCACACACACACAGATAGCCCCCCTACACACACACACAGATAGCTCACACACACACATGTAGCCCACACACACACAGATAGCCCCATTTCCTACACACACAGATAGCCCCTCACACACACAGCCCCCCCCACTCACAGATAGCTCACACACACACACACACACACATGTAGCCCACACACACACAGATAGCTCACACACACACCCAGATAGCCCCCCCCACACACACACAGATACCCCCCCCCACACACACAGGTAGCCCACACACACACAGATAACTCCCCCCCACACACAGATAGCCCCCCCCCCCACACACACAGCTCCCCCCCACACACACACACAGATAGCCCCCCCACACATACAGAGATAGCCCCCCCCCCACACACACACAGACACACACACAGGTAGCCCACACACGCACACACAGATAGCCCCCCCCACACACACACACAGATAGCCCCCACACACACACAGATAGCCCCCCACGCACACACAGATAGCCCCACACACAGCCCCCCCCCACACACACACAGATAGCCCCCACACACACACACACAGATAGCCCCCCCACACACAGATAGCCCCCCCACACACACACATATATACACAGCCCCCCCCTTCACACACATATATACACAGCCCACACACACTTCACACACATATATACACAGCCCACACACACTTTTACTCTGTCTCACATACACACAATGCATTTTAGTGATGGACACATTTTAGTCAAGGTCTAATTGTCAAATTGAGATCAATAAGTATATGAAAGTAAATTTAATTTATCAGAACAGTGGGATGTATTATTTTTGGATTTCACAGAAATCAAAGCACTTGCCATACCACAAGTTAATGGTCCATGCCACAAATGTATCACAAGAAATACAGAAAAAAACTGCTTCATTAGCATCAGAAACTCTTTAAACGCATATACTATAGCATTAGTCTTTGTGCTCCTCTTAGCTTGTCTCCCCAAATTACCTTATACAAATTTACTTGAAGATGATATTGCCAAGATGACATCACAGAGTGCATACTTGTATTACCCACCCATATATAAATATATATATGTGTATGTGTGTGTATGTGTGTGTGTGTGTATGTGTGTGTGTGTATGTGTGTGTATGTGTGTGTGTGTGTATGTGTGTATGTGTGTGTGTGTGTGTGTGTATGTGTGTATGTGTGTATGTGTGTATGTGTGTGTGTATGTGTGTGTGTATGTATGTATGTGTGTGTGTGTGTGTGTATCCGTGCATGTGTGTGTATGTGTGTATGTGTGTGTGTGTGTGTGTATGTGTGTGTGTGTATCTGTGTATGTGTGTGTATGTGTGTGTGTGTGTGTGTGTGTATATCTGTGTATGTGTGTGTATGTGTGTGTGTGTGTATCTGTGTATGTGAGTGTATGTGTGTATGTGTATCTGTGTATGTGTGTGTATGTGTGTGTGTGTATCTGTGTATGTGTGTATGTGTGTGTATGTGTGTATGTGTGTGTCTATGTGTGTGTATGTATGTGTGTGTGTGTATGTGTGTATGTATGTGTGTATGTGTGTGTATGTGTGTGTATGTATGTGTGTGTATGTGTGTGTATGTGTGCTGCAGATGTGTTATAGCAAATAAACATCAAAGCTGTATGCAGAGTTTAATACATTATGTAAATCACTCAGCCTTTTTAAAATTGTTTTCTCAGTTTAAATAGGAGGTGCTGTTCTCACTGCTGTGTCACTATCTGCTGCACATAATCTGCTGTTTACCACATGTATTTAGTACTGCTGTGTCACTATCTGCTGCACATAATCTGCCACTCACCGCATGTATTTAGCACTGCTATATTACTATCTGCTGCACATAATCTGCTGCTCACCACATGTATTTAAGACTGCTATGTCACTATCTGCTGCACATAATCTGCTGCTCACCACATGTATTTAGTACTGCTATGTCACTATCTGCTGCTCACCACATGTAATTAGCACTGCTGTGTCACTATCTGCTGCACATAATCTGCCACTCACTGCATGTATTTAGCACTGCTATATTACTATCTGCTGCACATAATCTGCTGCTCACCACATGTATTTAGCACTGCTATGTCACTATCTGCTGCACATAATCTGCTGCTCACCGCATGTATTTAGCACTGCTATGTCACTATCTGCTGCACATAATCTGCTGCTCACCACATGTATTTAGCACTGCTATGTCACTATCTGCTGCACATAATCTGCTGCTCACCGCATGTATTTAGCACTGCTATGTCACTATCTGCTGCACATAATCTGATGCTCACCGCATGTATTTAGCACTGCTATGTCACTATCTGCTGCTTAGCACATGTATTTAGCACTGCTATGTCACTATCTGCTGCACATAATCTGCTGCTCACCACATGTATTTAGCACTGCTATGTCACTATCTGCTGCACATAATCTGCTGCTCACCACATGTATTTAGCACTGCTATGTCACTATCTGCTGCACATAATCTGCTGCTCACCACATCTGTTTAGCACTGCTATATCACTATCTGCTGCACATAATCTGCTGCTCACCACATGTATTTAGTACTGCTATGTCACTATCTGCTGCTCACCACATGTATTTAGTACTGCTATGTCACTATCTGCTGCACATAATCTGCTGCTCACCACATGTATTTAGCACTGCTATGTCACTATCTGCTGCACATAATCTGCTGCTCACCACATCTATTTAGCACTGCTGTGTCACTATCTGCTGCACATAATCTGCTGCTCACCACATGTATTTAGCACCGCTATGTCACTATCTGCTGCACATAATCTGCTGCTCACCACATGTATTTAGCACCGCTATGTCACTATCTGCTGCACATAATCTGCTGCTCACCGCATGTATTTAGCACTGCTATGTCACTATCTGCTGCACATAATCTGATGCTCACCGCATGTATTTAGCACTGCTATGTCACTATCTGCTGCACATAATCTGCTGCTCACCACATGTATTTAGCACTGCTATGTCACTATCTGCTGCACATAATCTGCTGCTCACCACATCTATTTAGCACTGCTGTGTCACTATCTGCTGCACATAATCTGCTGCTCACCACATGTATTTAGCACCGCTATGTCACTATCTGCTGCACATAATCTGCTGCTCACCACATGTATTTAGCACCGCTATGTCACTATCTGCTGCACATAATCTGCTGCTCACCGCATGTATTTAGCACTGCTATGTCACTATCTGCTGCACATAATCTGATGCTCACCGCATGTATTTAGCACTGCTATGTCACTATCTGCTGCTTAGCACATGTATTTAGCACCACTATGTCCCTATCTGCTGCACGTAATCTGCTGCTCACCACATGTATTTAGCACTGCTATGTCACTATCTGCTGCACGTAATCTGCTGCTCACCACATGTATTTAGCACTGCTATGTCACTATCTGCTGCACGTAATCTGCTGCTTACCACATGTATTTAGCACTGTTATGTCACTATCTGCTGCACATAATCTGCTGCTCACCACATGTATTTAGTACTGCTGTGTCACTATCTGCTGCACATAATCTGCTGCTCACCACATTTATTTAGCACTGCTATGTCACTATCTGCTGCACATAATCTGCTGCTCACCACATGTATTTAGCACTGCTATGTCACTATCTGCTGCTCCCCACATGTATTTAGCACTGCTATGTCACTATCTGCTGCACATTTTACAATACTCTCTCCAATGTGATGCTCACCACATTTATTTAGCACTGCTGTGTCACTATCTGCTGCACAATGTACAATACACTATCCAGTGTGATGCTCACCGCATTTATTTAGCACTGCTACGTCTACTGCACATTTTACAATACTCTCTCCACTGAGTATTGTAAAATGTGCAGTAGATAGTGACGTAGCAGTGCTAAATAAATGTGGTGAGCATCACACTGGAGAGTGTATTCTACATTGTGCAGCAGATAGTGACATAGCAGTGCTAAATAAATGTGCTGAACATAACATTGGAGAGAGTATTGTAAAATGTGTAGTAGATAGTGACATAGCAGTGCTAAATAAATGTGGTGAGCATCACATTGGAGAGAATATTGTAAAGTGTTCAGTAAATAGTGACATAGCAGTGCTAAATAAATGTGGTGAGCATCACATTGAAGAGAGTATTGTAAAATGTGCAATAGATAGTGACATAGCAGTGCTAAATAAATGTGGTGAGCATCACACTGGAGAGAGTATTGTACCTTCTGCAGCAGATAGTGACATAACAGTGCTAAATACAGGTGGTGAGCATCACACTGGAGAGAGTATTGTACCTTCTGCAGCAGATAGTGACATAGCAGCGCTAAATACATGTGGTGAGCATCAGATTGAAGAGAGTATTGTACCTTGTGCAGCAGATAGTGACATAGCAGTGCTAAATACAAGTGGTGAGCATCACACTGGAGAGAGTATTGTACCTTGTGCAGCAGATAGTGACATAGTAGTGCTAAATACTAGTGGTGAGCATCAGATTGAAGAGAGTATTGTACCTTGTGCTGCAGATAGTGACATAGCAGTGCTAAATACTAGTGGTGAGCATCAGATTGAAAAAAGTATTGTACATTGTGCAGCAGATAGTGACATAGCAGTGATAAATACATGTGGTGAACATCACACTGGAGAGAGTATTGTACCTTGTGCAGCAGATAGTGACATAGCAGTGCTAAATACTAGTGGTGAGCATCAGATTGAAAATAGTATTGTACATTGTGCAGCATATAGTGACATAGCAGTGCTAAATACTAGTGGTGAGCATCAGATTAAAAAGAGTATTGTACATTGTGCAGCAGATAGTGACATAGCAGTGATAAATACATGTGGTGAACATTACACTGGAGAGAGTATTGTACATTGTGCAGCAGATAGTGACATAGCAGTGCTAAATACAAGTGGTGAGCATCAGATTGAAAAGAGTATTGTACATTGTGCAGCAGATAGTGACATAGCAGTGCTAAATACATGTGGTGAGCATCAGATTGAAAAGAGTATTGTACATTGTGCAGCAGATAGTGACATAGCAGTGCTAAATACTAGTGGTGACTGTCACTTTGGCTCAATAACAAGTTAAATAGCACTTTTAATATTTTTAAAGAAAATAAAATGGCCACCCAGGCCAGCCCCTGACTACTCTACTCGTCATTTCAGACTAGTCTGTGTCTACAATCTCCGGCTCTCTGAGCTCTTTCACTGTCCTCCTCTGCTCCTAAGTTGGTCCCACAGTAGTCCCAGTCCCCTCAGGCTCTCCCCACAGTCCACAGACTGAGACTGACTGACCCACATGTCACTAACTCTGACTTGGCTCCGTCTCACAGTCCCACAGTCAGCCCACAGGGACCCCACACAAGAAGAAGAACACTTGACTTACTTTGACTCACAGTCACTCCAATTGCTCCCTCCCACTAGTCTACATCTCCCACCGCAGTGCTCTTCTTGCTTGGCTGCTAGTACTGGGCCACAGGTCAGGGCCAGACAGGGCTCCTCAGACCAGATCAACGACTGTGATGGTCTGCTGCTTGCTGCGCTGCAGTCTGACAGCCATGCTCCGCCCTCCGGTGCTCTGCCTCCCCCCCTGACCCTCTCAGCACAGAATGATTGGAGAATAAAAGTTTATATCCTCCAATCATTCAGATGCTGTCACCTTGTGTGCTCTGTCTAAGACTGTCTGTCTCAAGGCCTCCCCTGCCTGAGTGTCTGCCTAAAAATTGCGCCAAAAATATAATTTTCAAAAAATAAAAGTTTGAAAATAAAATAATTTTGTATTGTTTGTTTTTACTGGTGCGGCGGGGTCCCCTGACCGCGGGGCCCGAGGTGGCCACCTTGCCTGCCTTGCCCAAAGGCCGGCCCTGGTTGAGGAAGATTAATGATTTATTGGTTCCTAGCTGCAAACATTGGGTGAGACAGTTACAAGCAGCTAGCTCACAGTAGTGCATTGTTTCTGAGTCTGCCTATGTATGCTTTTCAACAATGAATTCCAAGGGCAAGATTACATATGTGGCGCAGGCTTCAGCGCAACTGCCACCCGTAATTTCACATCGCACATCGGGGAATCATATTAACCCCGCCGGCAGTTCATAATGTGCCGTAAGGCGGATAAACTAGCGATGTGCAGAAATGTGCGTAAATACACATTTCCTGGAGTCACCAGTGACTTACTTGCTGGCGCATAAGAACAAAAAAAGTTAAATCTCCCGTAAAAGTCTATCCCGCCTCTCAAAAATAAACCCGACACATAAAAACCCCTATATCCCCCCCATATCGCAACTTATAATAAAAGTATTAACCCCCTAAACTGACAACCCCCCACAACTCAATATTCCTAATTAAACTATTAACCTCTAATCCGCCATTCACCCACATCGCGATCTACCTAATAAAAGAACCCCTAAATCCGTCAACCCCAACATCGCAAACTACCTAATAAATGTGTTAACCCCTAAACCGCCAACCCCCCACATAGCAATGTAACTAATTAACTTATTAACCCCTAAACCCACCAAACACCCACATTGCAATAAACCTAATTAATTTATTAACTCCTAAACCGCCAACCCCCCAAAATGCAAATAACTCATTTAATTACTAAGCCCCCTAACCTAACACCCCTAAAATTAACCCCAAATTACATAAAATACTAAATTACAATTAAAATAAAAAATTTAAACAAAAGACTAAGATTAAATTAATATAAAATTACAAAAAAAGAAAAAAAGTCTAAAATTACAGAAAATAATAAACCAAATGATCAAAAATAAAAAAAATTAAACCTAATGCCTATGAAAATAAAAAAGCCCCCCAAAATAAAAACACCCCCTAATCTAATACTAAACTACCAATAGCCCTTAAAATGGCTTTTTGTGGGGCATTGCCCTAAGTTAAACAGCTCTTTTACCTTAAAAAAAAAAAGTAAACCACCCCCTACCCACCAAACCATGCAGAATAAAAAAAACTAACACTAAAAAACCTAAGCTACCCATTGCCCCTAAAAGGGCATTTGAATAGGCATTGCCCTTAAAATGGCATTCATCTATTTTGTATTTTCCCGCCCAATAAAATCCCGCCCAATAAAATTCCTACCCTCAGATAGGTACTCACGGTTCCTGAAGTCCGGTGGTGAAGTCTTCTTTCAAGTGGCAACATCTTCTTTCATCGCAGCAACCTCTTTAAATTCAAATCAGCCAATAGGATGAGAGCTACAGAAATCCTATTGGCTGATTTGAACAGCCAATCGGATTTCAGTGCTCTCATATTATTGGCTGATTTGAATTTGAAGATTCAAATCAGCCAATAGGAATGCAAGGTATGCCATATTTAAACCCGTAACTTGCATTCAATATTCAGGGTACAGCGGTAATCATATGAAGAGGATCCTCCACGCTCCTTGGCTCCGCCGTCACCGGTCTTCAGTTCTGCGGTCACCGGTCTTCAGTTCCGTGCTCCTGGATAAAGATAGAAGAGGTTGCCGCGATGGAAGAAGATATCCCCACTTGGAAGAAGACTTCACTGCCGGACTTAAGGTACCATGAGTACCTATCTGGGGGTTAGACTTAGGCTTTTTTAAATTTTTTGATTTTTTTTTTAATTTTTAGATTAGGGATTTAATGGGCACTGAATGCTCTTTAATGGCAATACCCATACAAATGCCCCTTTAGAGTACAATGGGTAGTTTAGGATTTTTTAGTGTTAAGTTTTTTTTATTTTGGGTGGTTTGGTGGGTGGAGGTGTTTAACTGTTAGAGGGAACTTAGTTTAACTTAACTTATTTAGTTAGTTTAACTTAGGGCAATGCCCTACAAAATGCCCTTTTAAGGGCTATTGGTAGTTTAGTTTAGATTAGGCAGTGTTTTTAGAACCAGATTACCTGAAACACAACGGAATAGAAAACGTGTTACCCAATAATGACAATTACCGGAGGGCAATAGGATAATTGCTATACATTGCCACAGTGACAAGACCAGACATTGCCGCAGCAGTTTGTACACTCTGTAGAAAAGTTGTGACACCATGTCAATGTGACTGGAATGCAGTAAAGAGGGTGATACAGTACTTAAAAGGAACAATTTGGATGAAGCTGCAACTGCCAGCAACATCAAACCCAAAACTAATTGGATATGTTGATGCTGATTGGGCCGGAGATACCACTGACCGCAAGTGGTTACATCTTCCAGTATGAAGAAGGAACATTAAGTTGGTCTAGTTGAAAACAAGTGACTGTTGCACTCTCATCAACTGAAGCAGAATATATAACAGCAGCACATGCATGTCAAGAAGCAATTTGGATTTGTCAACTTCTACTAGATTTGGGACTGGATGTGGCTAAACCCATACTAATCCTTGAAGACAACCAAGGATGTATAAAGCTGACACAATCAGAGTCAATCCTCAAACCAAGCACATTGATGTCAAATATCATTTGCTCAGGGACATGCAAGAACAAGGCATTATTGACATTAAATATTGCCCATCGGAAGAGATGACTACAGATGCACTCACTAAACCGTTGCCAAAGAAACGTCATTGTTTTCTTCAAAAGAAACTGAATGTAGTATAATTACGTACATGCTGTTGAGAAGGGGTATTGGGAAATACAACAAACGTACTGTACCACATGTATGAACAACATTAAGACTGTAGATGGCGCTGTTCAGTTTAGATTACTAATTGTTTATATCTTTCAACTTGTTCATTTACTGGAAGAAGTTGTGTTTTTCTCTATTGTTTCTCCTCTCTGTGTGCAGAGTAACCCTGCCTATCCTCTGGCCTCCACCCTAAGTGAACCTGGGGAATGAGGTTTACAAGGAGGCATTTGCCCCCATTGAACCCCTCAGGCGGAGGCAACAAAGATAGCAAAGATGTGTGAATTAAAGTGCATCGTATATATGTTTGATGCAGTGACTCAATGCGCTCAGAGAAGATTTATCACATTACATCGGTCTTTACCCACACCCGCTTGGGTCAGGTTTACCAGGGTAATGCTAGGATTTCCCAATTTCTTACTTTACCTGCAAGATGTATACAGGGAGTGCAGAATTATTAGGCAAGTTGTATTTCTGAGGATTAATTTTATTATTGAACAACAACCATGTTCTCAATGAACCCAAAAAACTCATTAATATCAAAGCTGAATAGTTTTGGAAGTAGTTTTTAGTTTGTTTTTAGTTATAGCTATTTTAGGGGGATATCTGTGTGTGCAGGTGACTATTACTGTGCATAATTATTAGGCAACTTAACAAAAAACAAATATATACCCATTTCAATTATTTATTTTTACCAGTGAAACCAATATAACATCTCAACATTCACAAATATACATTTCTGACATTCAAAAACAAAACAAAAACAAATCAGTGACCAATATAGCCACCTTTCTTTGCAAGGGCACTCAAAAGCCTGCCATCCATGGATTCTGTCAGTGTTTTGATCTGTTCACCATCAACATTGCGTGCAGCAGCAACCACAGCCTCCCAGACACTGTTCAGAGAGGTTTACTGTTTTCCCTCCTTGTAAATCTCACATTTGATGATGGACCACAGGTTCTCAATGGGGTTCAGATCAGGTGAACAAGGAGGCCATGTCATTAGATTTTATTTCTTTTATAACCTTTCTTGCCAGCCACGCTGTGGAGTACTTGGACGCGTGTGATGGAGCATTGTCCTGCATGAAAATCATGTTTTTCTTGAAGGATGCAGACTTCTTCCTGTACCACTGCTTGAAGAAGGTGTCTTCCAGAAACTGGCAGTAGGACTGGGAGTTGAGCTTGACTCCATCCTCAACCCGAAAAGGCCCCACAAGCTCATCTTTGATGATACCAGCCCAAACCAGTACTCCACCTCCACCTTGCTGGCGTCTGAGTCGGACTGGAGCTCTCTGCCCTTTACCAATCCAGCCACGGGCCCATCCATCTGGCCCATCAAGACTCACTCTCATTTCATCAGTCCATAAAACCTTAGAAAAATCAGTCTTGAGATATTTCTTGGCCCAGTCTTGACGTTTCAGCTTGTGTGTCTTGTTCAGTGGTGGTTGTCTTTCAGCCTTTCTTACCTTGGCCATTTCTCTGAGTATTGCACACCTTGTGCTTTTCGGCACTCCAGTGATGTTGCAGCTCTGAAATATGGCCAAACTGGTGGCAAGTGGCATCTGGCAGCTGCACGCTTGACTTTTCTCAGTTCATGGGCAGTTATTTTGCGCCTTGGTTTTTCCACACGCTTCTTGCGACCCTGTTGACTATTTTGAATGAAACGCTTGATTGTTCGATGATCACGCTTCAGAAGCTTTGCAATTTTAAGAGTGCTGCATCCCTCTGCAAGATATCTCACTATTTTTTACTTTTTTGAGCCTGTCAAGTCCTTCTTTTGACCCATTTTGCCAAAGGAAAGGAAGTTGCCTAATAATTATGCACACCTGATATAGGGTGTTGATGTCATTAGACCACACCCCTTCTCATTACAGAGATGCACATCACCTAATATGCTTAATTGGTAGTAGGCTTTCGAGCCTATACAGCTTGGAGTAAGACAACATGCATAAACAGGATGATGTGGTCAAAATACTCATTTGCCTAATAATTCTGCACTCCCTGTATATATATATATATATATATATATATATATATATATATATACATATATATACATATATATATATATATATATATATATATATATATATATATATTATAGAGAGAGAGAGAGAGAGAGAGAGAGAGAGAGAGGGTACAGATATATAATTTAGCAAAAAAAAAATCATATAATACTAACAACATTTAAAATTAGGGGGCGGTAAAAGGTGAGTTTAAAATCCTCCACTCGCATTTTACCTCCCTCTATTTTTAAATGTTGTTGTATTCACCCAGCAGTGATTCAAACCTTCTCCCAGCTGATGAGTAGCAATAACCCCGAAACAGTCTGTCATGGGATGGTTATGAATCACTGCACTAACCCTAGCTAAGCTTATAAGGTGTGTGAACAGCGATGCTTTGGCGTAAAGGGAATCTGCTGAAAAGCAGACTTGAAGTAAAAAGGTGTGTCATTGTGAACCTAATTTGCATATATTACCCAGAATCCTTTGCTGCATTGGAAACAATGTAATTCAGAGGTTTTCTGTGGGAAAAAGAAGCCTTCTGGCCTGTCTAGATTTGTTAATGAACTACACAATGAGTTATTTTCTCTCTCTCTATATATATAAATATGTATTTAAAGTGAAGGTCAATTTGGATGAATTAGTGCCTGGTTTTTAATAAACCTATTAAAAACAAGGACACTTTAATTCATCAAAATTGACATTTCACTCCTTTTCTTTAAAAACGTACCTTTTAATACTGAAAGCTGCTCCAGCAAATCCTCCGGCCGTTGGAAGCCTCTTCTTACGTCACAAATGATGAATCCGGCTTCCACCAATCATGGCTTTCCCCCCGGAGGGATCATGGCCTGATGCAACCCTGTGATTGGAGGAAGCTGGATTCGTCATTTTGGACCTGCGAAGAGAGCTTGCAACGGGCAGGGGAAGCGTGGGAGCGACTTTCAGGATTGACCTTCACTTTAAGAATAAATAGTACATATTCTGATATGTGAAGAACATTGGAATGGGAAATATTTAAATTTCATGCCAGGTTAGCGCACTTGAGTAAAAGGGATAAGGTTATCTGGCTGTCTGTGCATCATATAGGTGATTTTCCTGCTATCTTCTCAGATCTGTCTAAAGTTTTGGGCATAAATATATTTCTTAACCACAGTGTGTTTGTAAATGTGCTTAGAGTCCCCCAGTGAATAGCAATGTGCTGCAGCACTCTGCAGTATCCAGTCATTTTCTGATCTGCTCTGGCATGGCATGAGTTAACTAGTAGCATCCTGCTTCTTGCTAGAGATGCCAAGAACTCATTTCTACTCTACTCCATCAGCATTAAAATTCCATCACTCATCTCTGTGATCTGGGCAGTACGTGCCCATACAGAGCTCGCCTGAACCAGCGGCACCTTGTTTATAGATTCACATCCAGTAATTAAAATGGAGATATTTTTTATTCTCAGCTGACACTTCCTGTCTGATGACAAATGAAAGGAACTGGAGATGATTATGGTCTATTTGCTTAATGTGTAGAGATAACTTTCAGGTAAAAGAATAGTGTGTGAACTGTACTTCCTGGGAGTTTATTGAGATCATTCATCTGTGAAATCTATAAAACTTGCACAGCATTCCTGTGTAGGTAAATGGCTGCAGGGCACCAAAACTGAAGCAGATCCCTATTCTACCAATTTCATAAGATGCTGAGGTTTTTAATTAAATTCTTATTTTTAGTCTTGGCCGGACAGGTTCCCTCCTCATATTTGTAATGGCCATAGAAGGGGACTTTTGAAAACTGTGCAAAGACAAAATAATTATTTCAGATTAATGGCTCCTAAGGAAAAAATATATTTTTTGGTTTGATATTTGTTTGTTGGGTTGTTTAGAATTTGTTATTGAAAATCCATTCATCTATTATTTCCTATAGGGGACATATTCAGAGCAGTGGAGGAGAAACTGGCCAACCTAAACTTAAAGGAACATGAAAACAAAAATGTTTCTTTCTTGATTCAGATAGAGAATACAATTTTAAACAACGTTTCAATTTACTTCTATTATCTAATTTGCTTCATTCTCTTGGTATCCATTGTTGAAGGAACATTACTTGGAGTTAAATGAACACATCCGACGAACCAGTGACAAAAGGCATATGTGCTGCCACCAATTAGCAGCTAGCTCCCTGTAGTGCATTGCTGCTCCTGAAACTACCTCGGTATGCTTTTCAACAAAGGATACAAAATAGAATGAAGCAAATTAGATAACAGAGAAAAATTGTAAAAAAAAAAATCTTTTTTAAGTCATTAATGTAACAAAAATAATAGATTACAGAGAATATACAGCATGAATAAAAAGATTAAACCGGATTATATTAATTTGGTTTAACAATTAAAGTAAGGAGACGCGTGTTTATGGTTTCACATTACATTGCTGGCATTTTTATAATTTTGTCATAAAAAAAAAAAATTGTCATTTTTTTAAATTGCATTCTCTACCTGAATCATGAAATAAAAGTTTAGGGCTTCATGTCCCTTTAAATAAAATTACAGTAGTAGCTAGTGCTAATGCTAAAAGCTAGTAGCAGCACAAAAAAGGTTAATTTTAAAATGAATTTATTTTCTTAATGGGGACAGGGTTGTTAAGGACCAATGTGAAGCTTACAGACTTATTGGCTGATACAGGAATCAATCAACTGGCAAGGCCATTGTTTGTTTGTTATTGAATAGTGTACATTTGAAGCCCATCTGCAGGAAAGTGATTTCCCATTGCAAGAGTAACGGTTTTAACTGCATGGATTCTTCTTTTGTTTTTTTATTAAAGGGACCACCGTTTTCAGCCAAATACAAAGTGAAGGATTTTTTTTAATTTAAATTATTTACATTTATAATTTTACATTATTTACATTTTTTAATTTTTTTATTTACAATCCAAATTGGGGCATGAGAAACGTCTTATGTGCTGCTTGTAGAAACTAGTAACAGTAGCAGATTGAAATATTTATAACAAATCACCTTGTATTTCAACATTATCATCATCACACTTAGGTCCCTGCTTTATGACCTCATCATTACTGTTTTAAAGGAACAGTAAAGTCAAAATTAAACTTTCATGATTCAGATAGAGCTGTAATTTTAAACAACTTTCCAATTTACTTCTGTTATCAAATTTGCTTTGTTCTCTTGGTATCTTTTATAGAAGAGTACAACTAGGTAGGCTCATAAGAGCTCAGGAGTGTGCACGTGTCCTTCGTACCCTATGGCAGCAGTGTGTTACAGCTAATTATGTACACATAATGTTGCAAAATGTACTAAATACTAGTGCACACTCCTGAGCTCTTATGAGTCTAACTAGTTTTACTCTTCAATAAAAGATACCAAGAGAACAAAGCAAATTTGGTAACAGAAGTAAATTGGAAACTTTATTAAAATTGCAGCTCTATCTGAATCATGAACATTTAATTTTGACTTTACTGTCCCTTTAACAAGCTTTATTGTCACCTGTTTATAATAGCACAGTTGTCCCACACTTTATTGCATAGGAAGTCTATTGTCTGCTGTAAAACCAACCAATAAAATAAGAAAATAATAGTTTGATTTAAAAAAAAAAAAAAAGAATTAGCATGATGTATAAATGGAGAGGCTATAAATGAATCCTTACAGTTCTAGTTAATAAAAACACTATAACCTTCAATGAATTCATAGGGGGTATTAATGACAATGATGGCTTTGCCACCTGTTAAGGTCCAGACAGATAATAGTAAAGGCTCCTTTAATAGTTAACGCTATATTAGTTATGTCACCTTGGTGTGTTTAATGTAGGACCTGCTTATGCAGGAAGGCAGTAGATGGAGGAAGAAAAAAGCTTATGCCGCCCTGTGCTTTTATCTATGGTGTTTTAACTTTTAAGACCTATGTGACTCCTGCTAGGGGAGATCCTATTTATCTAAAAAACACTCAAATACGTGGGAAGCGTGTAGTAGTGTAAATAAGCGTCTGCTTAATAATAGGAAATTGTGACTGTGTTTTTTACAGCACATAGAACAGCCTAATTATATTTCTCACGAGCAACAAAGAACGTGTTTGATTTAACAATAGATTACTGTAATTTTAGCACATATTTCTGAATAGAATGTGAATATGCTGCATTGTGCTATATTTTGTCTAAATGGTTTGTTCTAGAAATGCAGCTATATTGTTAAACATACAAAGGAAATAATGCAGTTTAGAGTCCCCAGGATAAGGTAATAAGCAGTTACACAAGAGTCTGGAAGTCATTTGTAGCATGTGGGGGTTAGAGAGCTCTGTAATTTACTCATTTTAGTGATGCTGTGTATCTCAGTAACCAGAAGAAAAAAAAGCACACAATGGAGTTATTGCAGGGTTAGGCAGGAGGTTAACTGACTTGTGTTCAGGTGATGGAGTTCAGATGGGGTAGTGGAGTCAGAGGCTTAAAGGTGCAGTCTATTCCAGATTTTTTATTGTTTAAAAAGATAGATAATCCCTTAAGGGTGAAACTTTCTATACCTTACCTGCTATGTGATACAATAGACTTAACCCAATAGCCCCAATAACACACAGACACCAGTTATGGGAGAAAAAACCCTTTCCCCGTCCGGGGAGAAGGGTTGCATTTATTAAAGAATAACTTAAATAACTTAATAACAATAACTTATCGTTGGCCGGCAAGAAACATACCTGTCCTAAAAACTCCTAAGAAAGGGGTGAGACCGCCCTAAAGGAATGAGGGACGGCCCCCCATTCTGAATGCCTGGAGGGCTATTTTAGGAGGGATCGTGCAGGGAGCCACCGAGCGTCAGCCCTTGCGGCTGTCGTTGAATGTGCTCGCCTGTCCCCCTCCTCTTTTCACCCGCCAGGCTGCCCCAACTGGATATTTGTCACACCCCTGCTGCCGCCGCAACAGGAAAGTTGAGGGACCCCCGAACTCCTAAGACAACGGTTCCTCTGCCAAAAGACTGTTAGTTCCGAAGGGGGATCATTAGAACAGAAATTAAAGCACTTTGGGCTTACTAAGGTCCGAGTCATTATTCAGCCCCCAGCCAAAGTGATACTATTGCCGGCATCTTCTCAGATCACCATCCACTGGAATACACCATCCATAACTGGAACAGAGCATCTGTAACTTGGGAGGGAAGGGAGGGAAGACAAGAAACAGGTTAGTGACCCTACTTCCTGCCTGCAGCCCCTAATATAGGCTCTGCAACATCTCCCTCTAGCTGTAAGACCAGCTAAGACACCTAGACAGTAATACACTTAGCACTCCAGTCAAAAGTAAACCCCAGGGGCGGTTCTACACAGGGGCCCACAGGGGCCAGTGCCCTTGTAAAAATGTCCCTGGCCCCTCCTGTGGCCCCCCCCTGAGCTGGCCACTGAGCTGACTGAAAAATACCGGACAAGATCAAGGCTATTTATCTGCTTCCCTGTCCCTGAAACACTGTCTAGTCAAAGCGTGGGGTTAACAAAGTGAAGTAAAATTTGTGCCCCCTCCCCTTTCAGAGATGTGCTACAGTTCTTGGGTTGTTGTGGGGGCGGGGCATCTTACAGCTGCAGTCTGCAGACAAGAGTTCCAGAAGTGTCACTGGTTGGTTTTGCAGATGTTCTCTCTAGCCTGTACACTTCCAGAACAGAAGAGATGTAAGTAGGGTTGCCACCTTTTGCCCAGAAAATTCCTGGGTGTGGAGAGGGTGTGGCTTGGGGCATGGCTTGGGGCGTGGCTTCTCACGGCCTTAAATTCTTTATGAAATCAATTTATATATTATATATATATGTGTGTTACATATTACATATTATATATTATTTACACATAATTGCCACAGCTAAGTTACCATTTTAGGACATGTCAAATTTCATGTGCTCACTGTACACAGACCCTTCCTCTAAATAATTGTAAGTGCATTGTTGTCCTAAACAAGCTCAACACCCGGACTGCTTATATGATTCCCCCATTACCCCGCAGTTTGGGCTTACAAACTCTGCCTCCGAGTCCTACAGTCCTACCTGGCACCTGACTGCACCAACACCTGCTCTCCTCTGCCGCTCTCAGCTGCAGCCTGCGGGATGTGACGACTCCGCTCCTCGACCGGCCTCTTCCCCCCTCCCACTGTCCCACCCTCCGTCTCTCCTCTCCTCCAGACTCCACCTACCTGTTGGTTTTTTTTAACCCCGGGCTAAGCGCTTCTCTGGCCAGCTAGTTTTTTGAAAGTCTGCTCACTGCTGCTTGCTGCGCACACACATATACATATATATATATATATATATATATATATATATACAGTATATAATTTGTTTTTGTTTTTTAATGTGCCCCCCTGATTAAACACTGGCCCCACCTTGCCCCCCCCCCCAGTAAAATTTGTCTAGAACCGCCACTGGTTAACCCTTAAGTTGCTGCACGCTTAATCAGCTCTCCACTTTCCTTATTACCCATTCCCCAGTTGTGCATGGCCAACACGGTTATATTAATACACTTAATACCTCTGTGATTACCTTGTATCTAATCCTCTGCAGACAGCCCTCTTATCCCAGATCTTTTGACAGACTTTTATCTTAGCTAATCGTGAGCACAATGGTATCTATAAGGCACACATAAACTAACGCACTCTAGCTGTGAAAAACTGTCAAAACTGTCAAAATGCACTGAGATAAGAGGTGGCCGTCAAGGGCTTAGAAATTAGCATATGATCCTACCTAGGTTTAGCTTTCAACCAAGAATACCAAGAGAACAAAGCAAATTTGATGATAAAAGAAAATTGTAAAGTTGCTTAAAATTGCATGCCCTATCTGAAACATGAAATCCAACACTTTTCTTTCATGATCAGACAAATAATACAATTTAGAGCATGCACTTTTAAACAACTTTCCAATTGACTTCCATTTTCAAATGTGCTTTGTTCTCTTGATATCCTTTGTTGAAGAAACAGCAATGCAATACTGCGAACTAGCCGAACACATTAGGTAAGTCAATAACAAGAGGCACATAAATGCAGCCACCAATTAGCAGCTAGCTTCCAGTAGTGCTTTGCTCCTCCTCAGCCTACCTAGGTATTCTATTTAAAGGATAGCAAGAGATCAAAGCAAATCAGATAATAGAAGTAAAGTGGATAGTTGTTTAAAATAGCATGTTCTATCTGAATCATAAAAAAAGATTTTGGTTTTCATATCCCTTTAAGAACCTTAGATGGGGATATGGTCTTATTCTTACGCTTAGACATATTTCCCCTAATCAAGACTACAGATAGCACTTCAGCAGGTAAATGCACAGGTTTAATTAACAGGCAAAAAAATGGTACAGAAGAATCTTGCACGTAAATTGGCACAATTCACAGTTATGTGACACATCACTTGAAGCCTGCAACTTGCATGATACTAAATTTTGTAAAAGGAAGGGGACTTGTGGTCGAATGCAAATAACAGGACTTCAGTCAGTTGACACAGGTTGCACACAATATACAGGCACAGTTGGTAAGTCGCACAGTACTTAGGGTTTGTGATAAGTAGCAGACTGAGGATCTATCACAGGTAAGGCACAGACATACAGCAAGATTACAGAAAGACAAAGCAGGATTTAAGGCTTATAAACCAATTTTTAATTACTGACTAGAGTAAGCAGCATGTGAGAGACAATCCCTAGGTGGCAGGAGTCTGAAGCAAGAAGGGTACTGAACAGAGACCAAATAAGCCAAGGGCAAAAGCCAAAGTATGGAATTCAAAAGGGCGAAAAATAGGTACAGGGCCAGGAAAAGTTCATAAATCAAAAGAAGCAGCAAATATTTAGAACATGAAGCAAACAGAAGTTAGGGAACAAGTCACAACGCATGTAGGCTCTAGAGTAGGAAACACATAGTACTTATAACCGGGGAGTTGGTGAAAATCATTTCAGAGAGACTCACTCTAAGGATGATGTTGCTGCTATGGGAAACAAATCTATTGTCAAAAATGATTTTTTTGCAGCACACTTTTAAGGCTGTAATTAATATAATGCCCTGTTATATAATTATAAGTAAGGCTCATGACTAGGAGAAGGAAGACTCATGACTAGGTAAAAGAAGGTTCATGGCTAGGTAAAGTAAAGCTCATAACTAGGTAAAGGAAGGTGCATGACTAGGTAAAGAAAGGCTCATAACTAGGTGAAAGAAGGCTCATCACTAGGTAAAGGAAGGTGCATGACTAGGTAAAGAAAGTCTCATAACTAGGTAAAGGAAGGCTCATGACTAGTTGAAGGAAGGTTAATGAGTAGGTAAGGTAAAGGAAGGTTCATGACTAGGTGAATGAAAAGCTCATAACTAGGTGAAGGAAGCTTATGACTAGGTAAAATAAGGCTCATCACTAGGTAAAGGAAAGCTCAAAACTAGATAAAGGAAGGCTCATGAATAAAGGAATGTTTATAACAAGGTGAATGAAGGCTCATGACTAGGTAAAGGAAGGTTCATTACTAGGTAAAGGAAGGTTAATGAGTATATAAAGGAAAGCTCATGACTAGGTGATGGAAGGTTCATGATGACTAGGTAAAGGAAAGCTTATGACTAGGTGAAGGAAGGTTCATAACTAGGTAAAGGGAAGCTCATAACTAGGTGAAGGAAGCTTATGACTAGATAAAGGAAGGCTCATGACTAGGTAAAGGAAAGTTCAAAACTAGGTGAAGGAAGGGTCATGAATAAAGGAATGTGTATAACAAAGTGAAGGGAAGTTATATCACATGGAATTTTCATTTTTTGCTGCCAATTAGATTAAACATCTTCTATTTTACTGTTCAAGTGCAGCTAAGGACGATTTACCCTACATGTCCAATTTACAGTTGCAAGTAAAAATGTGTGAACCCTTTGAAATTAACTGGATTTCTACACTGATTACTAAAAAAAATGTGTCTGTTATTCATTTAAGTCACAATTAAAAACAAACACAATCTGACTAAACTAATAACACACATTTTTACTTTTCAATTTTTTATTGAAGTCATCGAGAAATCTTTCACAATAAAGGCTGGAAAAAGACAGTGAATCTCTGTGTTAATGACTTCTCCAAAAGCTATTTCAATTAAGGAGATGCGATTGAAAGTGTGGGTTGTAAAGGTGCTCTGCCCATTAAATAAAGGCACACAAAGCCTGGATATTGACAATTCTGTTCATTTCAAGAAAGATTGGTGAATGTGAACAATGCCTCAATCCCAACTTTCAAAGGCCCTTAGAAGAAGGATTATAAAGATGCATGAAGCTGGTAAAGGTTACAAATGCATTGCTAAAGACCTGGGTGCTCATCAATCCAGGATGTCTACAAATGGAGAAAATTCAGGATAGTTGCTACTCTCCCTAAAAGTTGGCGTCCTGCAAAGATCACTCAATAAGCACAGGCAATACTGAAAGAGGTGAGAAAGAACCAAATTGTAATGGCAAAATAAATCCAGAAAACTCTACAAACTGCAAAAGTCTTGTTCATATGGCCACTATCAGAAAAACACTGAACAAGAATGGTGTTCATGGAAACAAACCACTAAGGAAACCACTGTAGTAGAATAAAGAAAAAAACAAAAAACAGTGGCATGACTCAAGTTTGTCCAAATCCACCACCTTATTCCAAAACGCTTCTAGGAAAATGTGCTGTGGACACAATGGAATAAAGTTGAACTTTTTGGCAACAATTCACAATGTAGCTCTGATTGACTGTTTTGTGAAACAAAAAACGTCACAAAACACATCAAAAATACATTACAAAGTAGACTTACACTCATAATAACACAATCTAATAAAAGTTATTCAAAAATGTTTGCATAAAAAAAGATATAAGGGTTCAAAGATATGAAGTATCATGTGTTAGAGAAAGGGCTTCAACATAGAGATACATACATATATATGTCTAAATATGTATATGTGTATGTACTGTATATATATATAAATATATATATCTCTATACATGTGTATTTATGTATTTATATGTCTAAATATGTATATGTGTATATACTGTATATATATATATATATATCTGTATACATGTGTATTTATGTATTTATATGTGTAAATATGTATATGTGTATATACTGTGTATATATATATCTCTATACATGTGTATTTATGTATTTATATGTCTAAATATGTATATGTGTATATACTGTATATATATATATATATATATATATATATATCTGTATACATGTGTATTTATGTATTTATATGTGTAAATATGTATATGTGTATATACTGTATATATATATATATATATCTGTATACATGTGTATTTATGTATTTATATGTGTAAATATGTATATGTGTATATACTGTGAATATATATATATATCTGTATCTGGGACAAAAAGCGGAAAAAGTGGTAGAAGGCGCTAGACTGAGGGGGTGGAAAAAGACATATAGGAGTGAATCTAATCTCAATCTAGAAGGTAGAATCCCCCTGGAGCAAAAAACCAACCCTATAGCAGCTATCCCTTAGTGAGCAGAGAAGCAATTGTGCTGGCCAAGAAGAACTGAGAATCCCCGGCTGGCACAGTGCTTATCCCCCTGTGTAAATATGTTTCTTAAGAGGCCGTGATAAGGGATATAATAGCGCTGGTTGTTAGGAGACAATGTTAAACACAATTATTATTATGTGTGACTAAATGCCAAATATAATACAGAATACACAGCAAATCAAACACAATGTGAAAAAACGCTATAAAATCGAGTGGAGAGTTGAATAAAAAATGTCCCAAATACTGGAGAACTTGTATGTTGTATATATATATACAGTTGTAGAATTCGAGACTTGGGATGTGGGTGAAATGCAAACTTACAGAAAAGAACCTCAATCGTATGAGGTAAGGCAACAGCACATCAGGAAGTCACTCTTAGTAGGGTATAGGGGAAACTTCCAAACAACGAGCTTGTCTTTTTCCCTTCTGCTTTCCCGGTTATAGGTGAAACTTCAGGGAGTTGGAGCCTTTTTTCCTCGGCCTCTTTTAGTATGGGTCCTCTCAGGATGGTAGTGTAAACGATATATAAAAGAAAGAAATGCCAAAATAGTGTGATATCGTTTAAAAATCTCTGAAGAAGAAGGAGTTATTACTACAACCTTTGAAACGCGTTAGACTTCACCTTATATGAACGGACTGTTTTTACTAACCAGAATCTCTGGTGCAATATACTTTACAGATAAGAATTTTTAACCTATCCACTGATCGTAGTATTTTGTGGATATTTGCTGCTACATTTGTTGTTTCTTTGGCTACCTGTGGCCATTTTACTATCTGTGGTCATTCTACTGCAGTTAATATCACACAGTGCATATATTGGACTGCATTTGCTGTATATCGCTGTACAAATACCTCATACTTGTGAGGATTTTTGATGTAAGCAGGCATTTTAAGGAGTGTATATATGTGAATAAAATGTTTGATTTTTAAACGATATCACACTATTTTGGCATTTCTTTCTTTTATATATCGTTTACACTACCATCCTGAGAGGACCCATACTAAAAGAGGCCGAGGAAAAAAGGCTCCAACTCCCTGAAGTTTCACCTATAACCGGGAAAGCAGAAGGGAAAAAGACAAGCTCGTTGTTTGGAAGTTTCCCCTATACCCTAAGGGGCCAAGCCTACTAAGAGTGACTTCCTGATGTGCTGTTGCCTTACCTCATACGATTGAGGTATTTTCTGTAAGTTTGCATTTCACCCACATCCCAAGTCTCGAATTCTACAACTGTATATATATATACAACATACAAGTTCTCCAGTATTTGGGACATTTTTTATTCAACTCTCCACTCGATTTTATAGCGTTTTTTCACATTGTGTTTGATTTGCTGTGTATTCTGTATTATATTTGGCATTTAGTCACACATAATAATAATTGTGTTTAACATTGTCTCCTAACAACCAGCGCTATTATATCCCTTATCACG
Organism: Bombina bombina; assembly: GCF_027579735.1. NCBI lineage: Eukaryota > Metazoa > Chordata > Amphibia > Anura > Bombinatoridae > Bombina > Bombina bombina. Next base: position 40,870,347 of record NC_069502.1, read on the forward strand.
GCCTCTTAAGAAACATATATCTGTATCTGTATGTATTTATGTATTTATACAGGGAGTGCAGAATTATTAGGCAAATGAGTATTTTGACCACATCATCCTCTTTATGCATGTTGTCTTACTCCAAGCTGTATAGGCTTGAAAGCCTACTACCAATTAAGCATATTAGGTGATGTGCATCTCTGTAATGAGAAGGGGTGTGGTCTAATGACATCAACACCCTATATCAGGTGTGCATAATTATTAGGCAACTTCCTTTCCTTTGGCAAAATGGGTCAAAAGAAGGACTTGACAGGCTCAGAAAAGTAAAAAATAGTGAAATATCTTGCAGAGGGATGCAGCACTCTTAAAATTGCAAAGCTTCTGAGGCGTGATCATCGAACAATCAAGCGTTTCATTCAAAATAGTCAACAGGGTCGCAAGAAGCGTGTGGAAAAACCAAGGCGCAAAATAACTGCCCATGAACTGAGAAAAGTCAAGCGTGCAGCTGCCAAGATGCCACTTGCCACCAGTTTGGCCATATTTCAGAGCTGCAACATCACTGGAGTGCCCAAAAGCACAAGGTGTGCAATACTCAGAGACATGGCCAAAGGTAAGAAAGGCTGAAAGACGACCACCACTGAACAAGACACACAAGCTGAAACGTCAAGACTGGGCCAAGAAATATCTCAAGACTGATTTTTCTAAGGTTTTATGGACTGATGAAATGAGAGTGAGTCTTGATGGGCCAGATGGATGGGCCCGTGGCTGGATTGGTAAAGGGCAGAGAGCTCCAGTCTGACTCAGACGCCAACAAGGTGGAGGTGGAGTACTGGTTTGGGCTGGTATCATCAAAGATGAGCTTGTGGGGCCTTTTCGGGTTGAGGATGGAGTCAAGCTCAACTCCCAGTCCTACTGCCAGTTTCTGGAAGACACCTTCTTCAAGCAGTGGTACAGGAAGAAGTCTGCATCCTTCAAGAAAAACATGATTTTCATGCAGGACAATGCTCCATCACACGCGTCCAGGTACTCCACAGCGTGGCTGGCAAGAAAGGGTATAAAAGAAGAAAATCTAATGACATGGCCTCCTTGTTCACCTGATCTGAACCCCATTGAGAACCTGTGGTCCATCATCAAATGTGAGATTTACAAGGAGGGAAAACAGTACACCTCTCTGAACAGTGTCTGGGAGGCTGTGGTTGATGCTGCACGCAATGTTGATGGTGAACAGATCAAAACACTGACAGAATCCATGGATGGCAGGCTTTTGAGTGTCCTTGCAAAGAAAGGTGGCTATATTGGTCACTGATTTGTTTTTGTTTTGTTTTTGAATGTCAGAAATGTATATTTGTGAATGTTGAGATGTTATATTGGTTTCACTGGTAAAAATAAATAATTGAAATGGGTATATATTTGTTTTTTGTTAGGTTGCCTAATAATTATTCACAGTAATAGTCACCTGCACACACAGATATCCCCCTAAAATAGCTATAACTAAAAACAAACTAAAAACTACTCCCAAAACTATTCAGCTTTGATATTAATGAGTTTTTTGAGTTCATTGAGAACATGGTTGTTGTTCAATAATAAAATTAATCCTCAAAAATACAACTTGCCTAATAATTCTGCACTCCCTGTATGTCTAAATATGTATATGTGTATATACTGTATATATATATATATATATATATATATCTGTATACAAATGTATTTATATGTGTAAATATGTATATGTGTATATACTGTGTATATATATATATATATATATATATCTGTATACATGTGTATTTATGTATTTATATGTCTAAATATGTATATGTGTATATACTGTATATATATATATATATATATATCTGTATACATGTGTATTTATGTATTTATATGTGTAAATATGTATATGTGTATATACTGTATATATATATATATATATATATATATATATATATATATCTGTATACAAATGTATTTATGTATTTATATGTGTAAATATGTATATGTGTATATACTGTATATATATATATCTGTATACATGTTTATTTATGTATTTATATGTGTATTTATGTATTTATATGTGTAAATATGTATATGTGTATATACTGTATATATATATATATATCTTTAGTATACAAATGTATTTAAGTATTTATATGTGTAAATATGTATATGTGTATATACTGTATATATATATATATATATATATATATATATATATCTGTATACAAATGTATTTATGTATTTATATGTGTAAATATGTATATGTGTATATACTGTATATATATATATATATATATCTGTATACATGTGTATTTATGTATTTATATGTGTAAATATGTATATGTGTATATACTGTATATATATATATATATATATATATATATATATATATATATATATATATATATATATATCTGTATACAAATGTATTTATGTATTTATATGTGTATATATGTATATGTGTATATACTGCATATATATATATATATCTTTATACAAATGTATTTATGTATTTATATGTGTAAATATGTATATGTGTATATACTGTATATATATATATATATATATATATATATATATATATATATATAGCTGTATACATGTGTATTTATGTATTTATATGTGTAAATATGTATATGTGTATATACTGTATATATATATATATATATATATATATATATATATATCTGTATACAAATGTATTTATGTATTTATATGTGTAAATATGTATATGTGTATATACTGTATATATACAGGGAGTGCATAATTATTAGGCAAACGAGTATTTTGACCACATCATCCTCTTTATGCATGTTGTCTTACTCCAAGCTGTATAGGCTCGAAAGCCTACTACCAATTAAGCATATTAGGTGATGTGCATCTCTGTAATGAGAAGGGGTGTGGTCTAATGACATAAACACCCTATATCAGGTGTGCATAATTATTAGGCAACTTCCTTTCTTTTGGCAAAATGGGTCAAAAGAAGGACTTGACAGGCTCAGAAAAGTCAAAAATAGTGAGATATCTTGCAGAGGGATGCAGCACTCTTAAAATTGCAAAGCTTCTGAAGCGTGGTCATCGAACAATCAAGCGTTTCATTCAAAATAGTCAACAGGGTCGCAAGAAGCGTGTGGAAAAACCAAGGCGCAAAATAACTGCCCATGAACTGAGAAAAGTCAAGCGTGCAGCTGCCAAGATGCCACTTGCCACCAGTTTGGCCATATTTCAGAGCTGCAACATCACTGGAGTGCCCAAAAGCACAAGGTGTGCAATACTCAGAGACATGGCCAAGGTAAGAAAGGCTGAAATACGACCACCACTGAACACGACACACAAGCTGAAACGTCAAGACTGGGCCAAGAAATATCTCAAGACTGATTTTTCTAAGGTTTTATGGACTGATGAAATGAGAGTGAGTCTTGATGGGCCAGATGGATGGGCCCGTGGCTGGATTGGTAAAGGGCAGAGAGCTCCAGTTCGACTCAGACGCCAGCAAGGTGGAGGTGGAGTACTGGTTTGGGCTGGTATCATCAAAGATGAGCTTGTGGGGCCTTTTCGGGTTGAGGATGGAGTCAAGCTCAACTCCCAGTCCTACTGCCAGTTTCTGGAAGACACCTTCTTCAAGCAGTGGTACAGGAAGAAGTCTGCATCCTTCAAGAAAAACATGATTTTCATGCAGGACAATGCTCCATCACACGCGTCCAAGTACTCCACAGCATGGCTGGCAAGAAAGGGTATAAAAGAAGAAAATCTAATGACATGGCCTCCTTGTTCACCTGATCTGAACCCCATTGAGAACCTGTGGTCCATCATCAAATGTGAGATTTACAAGGAGGGAAAACAGTACACCTCTCTGAACAGT
>NC_069502.1:40876678-40971678 GCF_027579735.1 Bombina bombina
TATTTATGTATTTATATGTGTAAATATGTATATGTGTATATACTGTATATATATATATATATCTGTATACATGTGTATTTATGTATTTATATGTGTAACTATGTATATGTGTATATACTGTATATATATATATATATATATATATATATATATATCTGTATACAAATGTATTTATATGTGTATATATGTATATGTGTATATACTGCATATATATATATATATATCTTTATACAAATGTATTTATGTATTTATATGTGTAAATATGTATATGTGTATATACTGTATATATATATATATATATATATATATATATATATATATATATATAGCTGTATACATGTGTATTTATGTATTTATATGTGTAAATATGTATATGTGTATATACTGTATATATATATATATATATATATCTGTATACAAATGTATTTATGCATTTATATGTGTAAATATGTATATGTGTATATACTGTATATATATATGTCTGTATACATGTGTATTTATGCATTTATATGTGTAAATATGTATATGTGTATTGTGACAGAAAGCAAGGCCTGGTTATAAATGGAAGATATTTAAGACCAAGCATTGTACATGCTATTTCTCCTTTCAGTTAAAACCCCAGGGAGAAAGAGTGTGTATTTGATTATCCCAGACAGCTGTGAAGCTGTCCAGCAGCTAATCACAGGTGTGGCTAATTAGAAGTTATGAGGGTTTAAATAGCAGCCTCACTTAGGCCTTGAGAGAGAGATATACAGCTACAGAAGCTGGTGTGTGTGTTTGTTACACTGTGTAAAAGACTTTTGTTCCTGTGAACTGTAAAAGGACATTATTTTTACAAAGCACTTGGTGGAGAATACGGGCAACCACGTTGTATGTCTGTGGGCATAATAATCTGCAAGCAACATGGAGGAAGTCATTAAAGCTTTGATCCATTCTAATGCTATACAGCAGGAGACTAACAGAAAAGCTGCTGAAAATAGTGCAGCACTGCAACAGTTGGTCTTGGCCCAGTCAGAGAGTGCTATGCTACTGGCTAAATCACAGAAGGAGAACACTGAATTGTTGATACAACAGATGGCTGCTGTGCAAGCTGAGACATTCAGGAAGACCCGGGAGGAGCAGCAAAGTGCTACACAGACTCTGCAACGAGAGGTTCAAGCCATATCAGAAAGACTGAACTCTGAATATGTTGGTGGCAGCCAAGGTTCCAGAGTAATAAGGGCTAGTCATTATCTTCAAAAAATGACAGCAGCTGATGATGTTGAGGCGTATCTTTTGGCATTTGAACGCACAGCAGAAAGAGAAAAATGGACGACAGTTGAGTGGGCGAGTATACTTGCGCCATTTCTTAGTGGTGAACCTCAGAAGGCCTACTTTGATTTAGAGCCAGCACAAGCCGGTGACTATGAGAAATTGAAAGCAGAAATCCTTGCACGCCTGTGGGTGACTTCGGCAGTCCGTGCACAAAGATTCCATTCCTGGATGTTTTCATCTCATAATGCTGCAAGATCCCAGATGTTCGACCTTATACACCTTGCCAGGAAGTGGCTGCAACCAGAGGTTAATTCGGCTACCAAAATAGTGGAACTACTGGTGATGGACCGTTTTCAGCGTGGATTACCTGCTTCCCTGCGGCGGTGGGTTAATCAAGGTGATCCTCAAACAGCAGATCAGTTGATTGTATTGGTCGAAAGATTTATAGCTTCAGGAGAAGTTTTGCAACAATCTTCAATGGATCAGCCCCACAATCCCAAGTCCCAGAGCTCTACAAGAACTGGTAAGACTGTTCAGGGGATAAAGGGGATAAGAGAGCAGCAGGTGTATAGGCAAAACACCAGAGACATTTCCCCAGGAATTAAGGAAACATTTAAATATAACCAACCTGTAAGATGTTTTAAATGTAATGAGGTTGGGCATATTGCTAGAGACTGTGATAAAGATGAATTTATGGACTGTAATGTTGCACATTCACTATTGTCTAATAGCAACAGCTCTGTTAATAATGATTCCCATTGGTGTACTCTGATGGTTAATGGTAAAGTGTCTAGGGCTTTGCTTGATTCAGGAAGTATGGTCACACTAGTGGCTAAATCTTTAGTACCAGATGCAATATTAGATTATGGGGAAAAAATGAGAATTATCTGTGTTCATGGAGATAAACGGGAATATCCTACAGCTGAGGTGGAGATTGAGACTCAGTGTGGTAAATTAAAATATTGTGTTGGTGTAGTACCAAATTTAGCCCATGAGGTGGTGATAGGGAGAGATTTTCCAAAATTTCTGGAGTTATGGGAATCTCCAGAAATATGTCAAACTTCTGATATTTATGTATTTCCTTTCTCTGAAACTGATTTTGAAGGGGGTTCCATTGAAAAGGAGAAAAATAAGATTTATTGCCCTATGCCTGTATTAGTAGGTGATCAACCTTCTCAGAGTAATGAAGTACCAAGTACTAGCTCGGAAAATATTGATGATTTGATAGATCTGGTTGGTGGCCCTGGTAATTTTAAAAAAGCCCAATGGGAGGATCCAACATTGGTAGAGGCAAGAAATAATATCAGGGTTATAAATGATGTTGTGACACAGCCAGGAAATGTATTACCCTATCCTTATTTTGAAGCAGTTAATGATTTGGTATATCGTGTAGAGAAGAAAGGAACAGACATTGTTAAACAACTTTTGGTGCCCCAGACTTTTAGGAACACTGTTTTAAATCTTGCACATAACCACATTCTAGGGGGGCATTTGGGAGTTGAGAAAACCAAAGAGAGGGTTCTTAGAAGGTTTTATTGGCCAGGGATATTTGTAGCCATCAAGGATTATTGTGCTTCATGCCCTAAGTGTCAACTTACAGCTCCTGCTAAAGATTTTCGTAACCCTTTAGTGCCCTTGCCTATAATTGATGTGCCTTTTGAAAGAATTGCTATGGACTTGGTGGGTCCGTTGGTTAAATCTGCTAGAGGACATCAGTATATACTGGTAATCCTTGATTATGCTACACGCTATCCTGAGGCAGTTCCCCTTCGTAACAGCTCTGCAAAGTCCATAGCAAAAGAACTCATGCTAATGTTTAGCAGGGTCGGGATACCTAAGGAAATTTTGACAGACCAAGGAACTCCATTTATGTCCAGGGTTACAAAAGAATTGTGTAAGTTGTTTGGCATAAAACAACTAAGGACCTCAGTATATCACCCTCAGACTGATGGTTTAGTAGAAAGGTTTAACAAAACTCTCAAAAGTATGCTAAGAAAGGTAATTGACACAGATGGGAGAAATTGGGACCTTCTGTTACCCTATTTAATGTTCTCTATCAGGGAGGTTCCCCAGGCTTCTACAGGTTTTTCCCCATTTGAACTGTTATATGGGCGGCATCCCAGGGGATTACTAGATATAGCTAAAGAGACTTGGGAGCAAGAGACAACACCTTATCGAAGTATTATTGAACATATTTCCCAAATGCAGGATCGTATGGAAGCTGTCATACCCATTGTAAGGGAACATATGGGAAAAGTACAGGAAGCACAAAAGTACAGCTACAACCGTAATGCTAGAGCCAGGGTGTTTCAACCTAGGGATAGGGTGTTAGTTCTGGTCCCTACAGTTGAAAATAAATTCTTGGCTACTTGGCAGGGCCCATATGAGATAATTGAGAAAGTGGGTGATGTTAATTATAAAGTAAGTCAGCCAGGGAGAAGGAAACCTGAGCAAATATATCATATAAATCTGTTAAAACCTTGGAAAGATAGGGAAGTTTTAGTTGCCTTAAAACCTACAGAACTCCCTGTCACTGAACCAGAGGTAAATATATCAGAAACCCTATCTGTACATCAGAAGCGAGAGGTCAAGGATTTTATTAGAAGAAACAAAGAGGTATTTTCTGTGGTACCGGGAAAAACTAATGTTATTATGCATGACATAATAACAGAACCAGGGAAGAAGGTCTGCCTTAAACCCTATAGGGTCCCTGAGGCTCGTAGAAAGGCTATTAAACTGGAGGTAGAAAAAATGTTAAAGCTTGGGGTAATTGAGGAATCACAAAGTGAGTGGAACAGTCCAATCGTGCTTGTTCCAAAGCCGGATGGTTCATTAAGGTTCTGTAATGACTTTCGTAAGCTTAATTGTGTTTCCAAATTTGACACCTACCCAATGCCTAGAGTAGATGAGTTAATAGAAAGGCTAGGAAAAGCACGTTATCTCACTACAATTGATTTAACGAAAGGGTATTGGCAGGTGCCTCTCACTAGTCAAGCAAAGGAGAAGACAGCTTTTTCAACCCCAGAGGGCTTATTTCAGTATACGGTGTTGCCATTTGGTTTACATGGGGCCCCGGCAACTTTCCAGAGGATGATGGATAGAATTCTGAAACCCCATGTTCGTTATGCGGCAGCATATTTGGATGATGTTATAATTTATAGTACAGATTGGGAATCCCATCTTCCAAAAGTTCAAGCAGTACTTGATGCAATACGGTCCGCTGGGTTAACTGCCAATCCTGCAAAATGTACTGTTGGTTTACAGGAAGCTAAGTACTTGGGTTATACTATTGGTAGAGGATTAGTTAAACCTCAGACAACAAAAATAGAGGCCATACAGAACTGGCCACAGCCTCTAACTAAAAAACAAGTAAGAGCATTTATTGGGATAACTAGTTATTATAGAAGGTTTATCCCGAATTTCGCTACAATTGCGGCACCCTTGACGGATCTCACAAAAGCAAGGGCCCCAATTATGATAAAATGGTCCCCAGAAGCAGAACAAGCTTTTAAGCAGTTGAAAGATGCCCTTTGTGCCCATCCAGTTTTGGTAACCCCCAATTTCGCTAAAGATTTTATTGTACAGACAGATGCCTCTGATGTTGGTTTAGGAGCAGTTCTCTCGCAGGAGTGTCAGGGAGAAGAGCATCCTGTCCTTTTCCTAAGCAGAAAACTTATTTCACAGGAAAAGAACTATTCTATAGTAGAGAAAGAATGCCTTGCCATTAAGTGGGCTTTAGAGACCCTTAGGTACTATCTGTTGGGAAGAAAATTTAAATTAATAACAGATCATGCTCCTCTCACATGGATGAGTCAGAATAAGGAAACAAATTCAAGGGTTACTAGGTGGTTTCTTAGCTTGCAACCCTTCAATTTTACTGTTGAGCACAGGGCCGGTCTTTTGCAGGGCAATGCTGATGGTTTGTCTCGGGTACATTCATTGATGTCCATGGTCGCTCAACCCACTGGGTGTGAGCTGGGGGGGAGGATATGTGACAGAAAGCAAGGCCTGGTTATAAATGGAAGATATTTAAGACCAAGCATTGTACATGCTATTTCTGTTTCAGTTAAAACCCCAGGGAGAAAGAGTGTGTATTTGATTATCCCAGACAGCTGTGAAGCTGTGTGTAAATATGTATATGTGTATATACTGTATATATATATATATATATATATATAGCTGTATACATGTGTATTTATGTATTTATATGTGTAAATATGTATATGTGTATATACTGTATATATATATATATCTGTATACAAATGTATTTATGTATTTATATGTGTAAATATGTATATGTGTATATACTGTATATATATATATATATATATATATATATATATCTGTATACAAATGTATTTATGTATTTATATGTGTAAATATGTATATGTGTATATACTGTATATATATATATATATATATCTGTATACATGTTTATTTATGTATTTATATGTGTATTTATGTATTTATATGTGTAAATATGTATATGTGTATATACTGTATATATATATATATATATCTTTAGTATACAAATGTATTTATGTATTTATATGTGTAAATATGTATATGTGTATATACTGTATATATATATATATATCTGTATACAAATGTATTTATGTATTTATATGTGTAAATATGTATATGTGTATATACTGTATATATATATATATATCTGTATACATGTGTATTTATGTATTTATATGTGTAACTATGTATATGTGTATATACTGTATATATATATATATATATATATATATATATATATCTGTATACAAATGTATTTATATGTGTATATATGTATATGTGTATATACTGCATATATATATATATATATCTTTATACAAATGTATTTATGTATTTATATGTGTAAATATGTATATGTGTATATACTGTATATATATATATATATATATATATATATATATATATATATATATATAGCTGTATACATGTGTATTTATGTATTTATATGTGTAAATATGTATATGTGTATATACTGTATATATATATATATATATATATCTGTATACAAATGTATTTATGCATTTATATGTGTAAATATGTATATGTGTATATACTGTATATATATATGTCTGTATACATGTGTATTTATGCATTTATATGTGTAAATATGTATATGTGTATTGTGACAGAAAGCAAGGCCTGGTTATAAATGGAAGATATTTAAGACCAAGCATTGTACATGCTATTTCTCCTTTCAGTTAAAACCCCAGGGAGAAAGAGTGTGTATTTGATTATCCCAGACAGCTGTGAAGCTGTCCAGCAGCTAATCACAGGTGTGGCTAATTAGAAGTTATGAGGGTTTAAATAGCAGCCTCACTTAGGCCTTGAGAGAGAGATATACAGCTACAGAAGCTGGTGTGTGTGTTTGTTACACTGTGTAAAAGACTTTTGTTCCTGTGAACTGTAAAAGGACATTATTTTTACAAAGCACTTGGTGGAGAATACGGGCAACCACGTTGTATGTCTGTGGGCATAATAATCTGCAAGCAACATGGAGGAAGTCATTAAAGCTTTGATCCATTCTAATGCTATACAGCAGGAGACTAACAGAAAAGCTGCTGAAAATAGTGCAGCACTGCAACAGTTGGTCTTGGCCCAGTCAGAGAGTGCTATGCTACTGGCTAAATCACAGAAGGAGAACACTGAATTGTTGATACAACAGATGGCTGCTGTGCAAGCTGAGACATTCAGGAAGACCCGGGAGGAGCAGCAAAGTGCTACACAGACTCTGCAACGAGAGGTTCAAGCCATATCAGAAAGACTGAACTCTGAATATGTTGGTGGCAGCCAAGGTTCCAGAGTAATAAGGGCTAGTCATTATCTTCAAAAAATGACAGCAGCTGATGATGTTGAGGCGTATCTTTTGGCATTTGAACGCACAGCAGAAAGAGAAAAATGGACGACAGTTGAGTGGGCGAGTATACTTGCGCCATTTCTTAGTGGTGAACCTCAGAAGGCCTACTTTGATTTAGAGCCAGCACAAGCCGGTGACTATGAGAAATTGAAAGCAGAAATCCTTGCACGCCTGTGGGTGACTTCGGCAGTCCGTGCACAAAGATTCCATTCCTGGATGTTTTCATCTCATAATGCTGCAAGATCCCAGATGTTCGACCTTATACACCTTGCCAGGAAGTGGCTGCAACCAGAGGTTAATTCGGCTACCAAAATAGTGGAACTACTGGTGATGGACCGTTTTCAGCGTGGATTACCTGCTTCCCTGCGGCGGTGGGTTAATCAAGGTGATCCTCAAACAGCAGATCAGTTGATTGTATTGGTCGAAAGATTTATAGCTTCAGGAGAAGTTTTGCAACAATCTTCAATGGATCAGCCCCACAATCCCAAGTCCCAGAGCTCTACAAGAACTGGTAAGACTGTTCAGGGGATAAAGGGGATAAGAGAGCAGCAGGTGTATAGGCAAAACACCAGAGACATTTCCCCAGGAATTAAGGAAACATTTAAATATAACCAACCTGTAAGATGTTTTAAATGTAATGAGGTTGGGCATATTGCTAGAGACTGTGATAAAGATGAATTTATGGACTGTAATGTTGCACATTCACTATTGTCTAATAGCAACAGCTCTGTTAATAATGATTCCCATTGGTGTACTCTGATGGTTAATGGTAAAGTGTCTAGGGCTTTGCTTGATTCAGGAAGTATGGTCACACTAGTGGCTAAATCTTTAGTACCAGATGCAATATTAGATTATGGGGAAAAAATGAGAATTATCTGTGTTCATGGAGATAAACGGGAATATCCTACAGCTGAGGTGGAGATTGAGACTCAGTGTGGTAAATTAAAATATTGTGTTGGTGTAGTACCAAATTTAGCCCATGAGGTGGTGATAGGGAGAGATTTTCCAAAATTTCTGGAGTTATGGGAATCTCCAGAAATATGTCAAACTTCTGATATTTATGTATTTCCTTTCTCTGAAACTGATTTTGAAGGGGGTTCCATTGAAAAGGAGAAAAATAAGATTTATTGCCCTATGCCTGTATTAGTAGGTGATCAACCTTCTCAGAGTAATGAAGTACCAAGTACTAGCTCGGAAAATATTGATGATTTGATAGATCTGGTTGGTGGCCCTGGTAATTTTAAAAAAGCCCAATGGGAGGATCCAACATTGGTAGAGGCAAGAAATAATATCAGGGTTATAAATGATGTTGTGACACAGCCAGGAAATGTATTACCCTATCCTTATTTTGAAGCAGTTAATGATTTGGTATATCGTGTAGAGAAGAAAGGAACAGACATTGTTAAACAACTTTTGGTGCCCCAGACTTTTAGGAACACTGTTTTAAATCTTGCACATAACCACATTCTAGGGGGGCATTTGGGAGTTGAGAAAACCAAAGAGAGGGTTCTTAGAAGGTTTTATTGGCCAGGGATATTTGTAGCCATCAAGGATTATTGTGCTTCATGCCCTAAGTGTCAACTTACAGCTCCTGCTAAAGATTTTCGTAACCCTTTAGTGCCCTTGCCTATAATTGATGTGCCTTTTGAAAGAATTGCTATGGACTTGGTGGGTCCGTTGGTTAAATCTGCTAGAGGACATCAGTATATACTGGTAATCCTTGATTATGCTACACGCTATCCTGAGGCAGTTCCCCTTCGTAACAGCTCTGCAAAGTCCATAGCAAAAGAACTCATGCTAATGTTTAGCAGGGTCGGGATACCTAAGGAAATTTTGACAGACCAAGGAACTCCATTTATGTCCAGGGTTACAAAAGAATTGTGTAAGTTGTTTGGCATAAAACAACTAAGGACCTCAGTATATCACCCTCAGACTGATGGTTTAGTAGAAAGGTTTAACAAAACTCTCAAAAGTATGCTAAGAAAGGTAATTGACACAGATGGGAGAAATTGGGACCTTCTGTTACCCTATTTAATGTTCTCTATCAGGGAGGTTCCCCAGGCTTCTACAGGTTTTTCCCCATTTGAACTGTTATATGGGCGGCATCCCAGGGGATTACTAGATATAGCTAAAGAGACTTGGGAGCAAGAGACAACACCTTATCGAAGTATTATTGAACATATTTCCCAAATGCAGGATCGTATGGAAGCTGTCATACCCATTGTAAGGGAACATATGGGAAAAGTACAGGAAGCACAAAAGTACAGCTACAACCGTAATGCTAGAGCCAGGGTGTTTCAACCTAGGGATAGGGTGTTAGTTCTGGTCCCTACAGTTGAAAATAAATTCTTGGCTACTTGGCAGGGCCCATATGAGATAATTGAGAAAGTGGGTGATGTTAATTATAAAGTAAGTCAGCCAGGGAGAAGGAAACCTGAGCAAATATATCATATAAATCTGTTAAAACCTTGGAAAGATAGGGAAGTTTTAGTTGCCTTAAAACCTACAGAACTCCCTGTCACTGAACCAGAGGTAAATATATCAGAAACCCTATCTGTACATCAGAAGCGAGAGGTCAAGGATTTTATTAGAAGAAACAAAGAGGTATTTTCTGTGGTACCGGGAAAAACTAATGTTATTATGCATGACATAATAACAGAACCAGGGAAGAAGGTCTGCCTTAAACCCTATAGGGTCCCTGAGGCTCGTAGAAAGGCTATTAAACTGGAGGTAGAAAAAATGTTAAAGCTTGGGGTAATTGAGGAATCACAAAGTGAGTGGAACAGTCCAATCGTGCTTGTTCCAAAGCCGGATGGTTCATTAAGGTTCTGTAATGACTTTCGTAAGCTTAATTGTGTTTCCAAATTTGACACCTACCCAATGCCTAGAGTAGATGAGTTAATAGAAAGGCTAGGAAAAGCACGTTATCTCACTACAATTGATTTAACGAAAGGGTATTGGCAGGTGCCTCTCACTAGTCAAGCAAAGGAGAAGACAGCTTTTTCAACCCCAGAGGGCTTATTTCAGTATACGGTGTTGCCATTTGGTTTACATGGGGCCCCGGCAACTTTCCAGAGGATGATGGATAGAATTCTGAAACCCCATGTTCGTTATGCGGCAGCATATTTGGATGATGTTATAATTTATAGTACAGATTGGGAATCCCATCTTCCAAAAGTTCAAGCAGTACTTGATGCAATACGGTCCGCTGGGTTAACTGCCAATCCTGCAAAATGTACTGTTGGTTTACAGGAAGCTAAGTACTTGGGTTATACTATTGGTAGAGGATTAGTTAAACCTCAGACAACAAAAATAGAGGCCATACAGAACTGGCCACAGCCTCTAACTAAAAAACAAGTAAGAGCATTTATTGGGATAACTAGTTATTATAGAAGGTTTATCCCGAATTTCGCTACAATTGCGGCACCCTTGACGGATCTCACAAAAGCAAGGGCCCCAATTATGATAAAATGGTCCCCAGAAGCAGAACAAGCTTTTAAGCAGTTGAAAGATGCCCTTTGTGCCCATCCAGTTTTGGTAACCCCCAATTTCGCTAAAGATTTTATTGTACAGACAGATGCCTCTGATGTTGGTTTAGGAGCAGTTCTCTCGCAGGAGTGTCAGGGAGAAGAGCATCCTGTCCTTTTCCTAAGCAGAAAACTTATTTCACAGGAAAAGAACTATTCTATAGTAGAGAAAGAATGCCTTGCCATTAAGTGGGCTTTAGAGACCCTTAGGTACTATCTGTTGGGAAGAAAATTTAAATTAATAACAGATCATGCTCCTCTCACATGGATGAGTCAGAATAAGGAAACAAATTCAAGGGTTACTAGGTGGTTTCTTAGCTTGCAACCCTTCAATTTTACTGTTGAGCACAGGGCCGGTCTTTTGCAGGGCAATGCTGATGGTTTGTCTCGGGTACATTCATTGATGTCCATGGTCGCTCAACCCACTGGGTGTGAGCTGGGGGGGAGGATATGTGACAGAAAGCAAGGCCTGGTTATAAATGGAAGATATTTAAGACCAAGCATTGTACATGCTATTTCTGTTTCAGTTAAAACCCCAGGGAGAAAGAGTGTGTATTTGATTATCCCAGACAGCTGTGAAGCTGTCCAGCAGCTAATCACAGGTGTGGCTAATTAGAAGTTATGAGGGTTTAAATAGCAGCCTCACTTAGGCCTTGAGAGAGAGATATACAGCTACAGAAGCTGGTGTGTGTGTTTGTTACACTGTGTAAAAGACTTTTGTTCCTGTGAACTGTAAAAGGACATTATTTTTACAAAGCACTTGTGGAATGCTGTGAAGTGCTGGGACACATTTAAAAGCACTTAACTTTGCTGCAGAGGAAGGATTTCCCTCTTTTGGAAATGAACTGCCTGTTTGTTATTGCTGTGAAAAATAAAGCCTTTTAAACTACAGTGGATTGTCCTGTGCTGCATTTGTGCCCTAGAAGACCGTGGTTAAAAGTGTTCCTGTCACAGTATATACTGTATATATATATATATATATATATATATATATATGTATACATATGTATTTATGTATTTATATGAGTAAATATGTATATGTGTATATACTATATATATATATATATATATTAGGGCTGCAACTAACGATTATTTTCATAATCGATTAATCGGCCGATTATTATTTCGATTAATTGACTAATCGGATAAAAAGCGAATCAATAATAGTTTTCTATGTTTTAAATAAAATCCACATAATGAGTGTTACAAATATAAACTTCAGACGAAAACTTTACATTAACACAACTGTTTCTTCAATTTTTAAGCAGCAGAACACAGTTTTATAATTAAACAAAACCACAAACTGCTTGAAAAGAGGTAGAACTAGAAAAAGTTAGACTATCACTGTTAATAACATTCTGTTATTCACTCTTTCAGAAACTTTGCATTTAAATGCAAAAATCTCAACATGTCCACATGCTTCTGGCTAAGGCTGGTTCTCTGTTTGCAGCTATATTTCCTGCAGCAGAGAAAAGGCTGTTGAGGTGTATAAGTAGGGTTTTGCCAATTTCACCAAAGTGGGATATTTATCTTTGTTAGTTCTTCACCAATGCTAAATGTTTTCTACCTTGGCAAGGGGCCTCTCAATAAAGTAACCCTTGACTTCATTCTAACATAAAAACATCTTGAATATCTATATGCAATGGTAAATAACCAGCTATAAGGTTAGGGGAAATATCTAGTCCGCTCTAAAAATAATGAATATATACTTATAAAGGTTGAATCTAGTACATATTATCACAATTTATTAAAAATATAAAAAAAACAATAAAAAACAAAATCAGAAGCACTAAGGACTGTATATCAATAACAGGACAAAGCCTTACACATTTATTTATACAGTACATATAAATCAGCAATAGCAAGCAATACGCTAATAATTGTGCAAACAGATAATAGTGCACAACAATTTAAATAACTCCCATCAATCTAGGGGCAAGGTGTAAACAACAAGCTTGGCACTATATTATGAAAAGCATAGTTCCAAATCACCAGATTTAATATAAACAATCCAAATGATGACTATTATATCTGGGTTGCACATAAGCCAGGGGTAGTTGTAAACGTATACTGTCCTGAAAAAGTGAAAAGTAGACGTCTGTAGACCTCCTTTAGGCTAAGGACATAACCATAAAACACAATACCATATGCAGGAGCTCATTGGAGTGAAGCAGCTGGTGTTGTGCACAGACCAACTAATTGCAAACCAACTAATCAAATTAATTATTATCGATTATGCCGATTAGTTGTTGCAGCTCTAATATATATATATCTGTATACATGTGTATTTATGTATTTATATGTGTAAATATGTATATGTGTATATACTGTATATATACAGTATATATATATCTGTATACATGTGTATTTATGTATTTATATGTGTAAATATGTATATGTGTATATACTGTATATATACAGTATATATATATATATATCTGTATACATGTGTATTTATGTATTTATATGTGTAAATATGTATATGTGTATATACTGTATATATACAGTATATATATATATATATATATCTGTATACAAATGTATTTCTGTATTTATAAGTGTAAATATGTATATGTGTTTATACTGTGTGTATATATACATATATATATATATATATATATATATATATATATCTGTATACAAATGTATTTATGTATTTATAAGTGTAAATATGTATATGTGTATATACTGTATATATATATATATATATATATCTATATACAAATGTATATATGTATTTATATGTGTAAATATGTATATGTGTATATACTGTATATATATATATATATATATATATATATATATATATATATATCTGTATACAAATGTATTTATGTATTTATAAGTGTAAATATGTATATGTGTATATACTGTATATATATATATATCTGTATACAAATGTATATATGTATTTATATGTGTAAATATGTATATGTGTATATACTGTGTATATATATATATATATATATATATATATATCTGTATACAAATGTATTTATACGTGTAAATATGTATATGTGTATATACTGTATATATATATATATCTGTATACAAATGTATTTATGTATTTATATGTGTAAATATGTATTTACAGACATATAGACACATAAATACATATGTACACACATACGTTATCGCACTCGTTATAGTCTAAGTTCAGCTTTTTATGTGCATCAGGTTAGCGCACAAGCGAAAACAGTTTACTTTCAACTTGTGATACGAGCGTTAACCCAATGCCCATAAAAAGCTTACCTAGGTAGGCTTTGGACCAGTAATGCACTACTGGGAGCTAGCTCTTGATTGGAGGCTGCGCATATATTACTCTTGTTATTGGCTCACCAGATGTGTTCAACAAGCACCAAGTAGCTGCTCCTGAGCCTACCTAGGGATGCTTGTCAACAAATATACAAAGAGAACAAAGCAAAGCTGATAAAAAACGTAAAATTGAAAGTTGTATTAAATGACAAGCGCTGTCCGAATCATTAAAGTTTATTTTGAATGTGAAATGATTGTACGTCCTCTGCTCTACAATGTGTATTGGTGAATAGTGTTTAAATAAACAGAAATGACAGGACTGAACCATTAATACCTGAAGATGTAACACTTCAATGAATCGTCTCAATAAGATAACTTATAGCTAATAGAGAGTTGTCTCACTAGAGAGCTCGCTGAACTTTAGTGAATCTAAAAAGGTGTGTTCTTCAGCCAATCACAAGGTTTGACTGGGGCTGCCGTACACTAACAGAGCTGGGGATTACTGGATATTGTACAGACTCCAGCACATATCAGCTCCTCTCTGAATAAATACTGTGCACTAGCAGAGCTGGTGATTACTGGATATTGTACAGACCCCAGCACATATCATCTCCTCTCTGAAAAAATACTGTGCACTAGCAGAGCTGGTGATTACTGGATATTGTACAGACTCCAGCACATATCAGCTCCTCTCTGAATAAATACTGTGCACTAGCAGAGCTGGTGATTACTGGGTATTGTACAGACCCCAGCACATATAAGCTCCTCTCTGAATAAATACTGTGCACTAGCAGAGCTGGGGATTACTGCATATTGTACAGACCCCAGCACATATCAGCTCCTCTCTGAATAAATACTGTGCACTATCAGAGCTGGGGATTACTGGATATTGTACAGACCCCAGCACATATCAGCTCCTCTCTGAATAAATACTGTGCACTAGCAGAGCTGGGGATTACTGGATATTGTACAGACCCCAGCACATATCAGCTCCTCTCTGAATAAATACTGTGCACTAGCAGAGCTGGTGATACTGGATATTGTACAGACCCCAGCACATATCAGCTCCTCTCTGAATAAATACTGTGCACTATCAGAGCTGGGGATTACTGGATATTGTACAGACCCCAGCACATATCAGCTCCTCTCTGAATAAATACTGTGCACTAGCAGAGCTGGTGATTACTGGATATTGTACAGACTCCAGCACATATCAGCTCCTCTCTGAATAAATACTGTGCACTAGCAGAGCTGGTGATTACTGGATATTGTACAGACCCCAGCACATATCAGCTCTTCTCTGAATAAATACTGTGCACTAGCAGAGCTGGTGATACTGGATATTGTACAGACTCCAGCACATATCAGCTCCTCTCTGCATAAATACTGTGCACTAGCAGAGCTGGGGATTACTGCATATTGTACAGACTCCAGCACATATCAGCTCCTCTCTGAATAAATACTGTGCACTAGTAGAGCTGGTGATTACTGGATATTGTACAGACCCCATCACATATCAGCTCCTCTCTGAATAAATACTGTGCACTAGCAGAGCTGGGGATTACTGGATATTGTACAGACCCCAGCACATATCAGCTCCTCTCTGAATAAATACTGTGCACTAGCAGAGCTGGGGGTTACTGGATATTGTACAGACTCCAGCACATATCAGCTCCTCTCTGAATAAATACTGTGCACTAGCAGAGCTGGTGATTACTGGATATTGTACAGACCCCAGCACATATCAGCTCCACTCTGAATAAATACTGTGCACTAGCAGAGCTGGTGATTACTGGATATTGTACAGACCCCAGCACATATCAGCTCCTCTCTGAATAAATACTGTGCACTAGCAGAGCTGGGGATTACTGTATATTGTACAGACCCCAGCACATATCAGCTCCTCTCTGAATAAATACTGTGCACTAGCAGAGCTGGTGATACTGGATATTGTACAGACTCCAGCACATATCAGCTCCTCTCTGAATAAATACTGTGCACTAGCAGAGCTGGGGATTACTGCATATTGTACAGACTCCAGCACATATCAGCTCCTCTCTGAATAAATACTGTGCACTAGCAGAGCTGGTGATTACTGGATATTGTACAGACCCCAGCACATATCAGCTCCTCTCTGAATAAATACTGTGCACTAGCAGAGCTGGGGATTACTGGATATTGTACAGACCCCAGCACATATCAGCTCCTCTCTGAATAAATACTGTGCACTAGCAGAGCTGGGGGTTACTGGATATTGTACAGACTCCAGCACATATCAGCTCCTCTCTGAATAAATACTGTGCACTAGCAGAGCTGGTGATTACTGGATATTGTACAGACCCCAGCACATATCAGCTCCTCTCTGAATAAATACTGTGCACTAGCAGAGCTGGGGATTACTGGATATTGTACAGACTCCAACACATATCAGCTCCTCTCTGAATAAATACTGTGCACTAGCAGAGCTGGTGATTACTGGATATTGTACAGACCCCAGCACATATCAGCTCCTCTCTGAATAAATACTGTGCACTAGCAGAGCTGGGGGTTACTGGATATTGTACAGACTCCAGCACATATCAGCTCCTCTCTGAATAAATACTGTGCACTAGCAGACGTGGGGATTACTGGATATTGTACAGACTCCAACACATATCAGCTCCTCTCTGAATAAATACTGTGCACTAGCAGAGCTGGGGATTACTGGATATTGTACAGACTCCAGCACATATCAGCTCCTCTCTGAATAAATACTGTGCACTAGCAGAGCTGGGGATTACTGGATATTGTACAGACCCCAGCACATATCAGCTCCTCTCTGAATAAATACTGTGCACTAGCAGAGCTGGGGATTACTGGATATTGTACAGACTCCAGCACATATCAGCTCCTCTCTGAATAAATACTGTGCACTAGCAGAGCTGGGGATTACTGGATATTGTACAGACTCCAGCACATATCAGCTCCTCTCTGAATAAATACTGTGCACTAGCAGAGCTGGGGGTTACTGGATATTGTACAGACCCCAGCACATATCAGCTCCTCTCTGAATAAATACTGTGCACTAGCAGAGCTGGGGATTACTGGATATTATATAGACCCCAGCACATATCAGCTCCTCTCTGAATCAATACTGTGCACTAGCAGAGCTGGCGATTACTGGATATTGTACAGACTCCAGCACATATCAGCTCCTCTATGAATAAATACTGTGCACTAGCAGAGCTGGGGATTACTGGATATTGTACAGACTCCAGCACATATCAGCTCCTCTCTGAATAAATACTGTGCACTAGCAGAGCTGGTGATTACTGGATATTGTACAGACCCTAGCACATACCAGCTCCTCTCTGAATAAATACTCTGCACTAGCAGAGCTGGTGATTACTGGATATTGTACAGACCCCAGCACATATCAGCTCCTCTCTGAATAAATACTGTGCACTAGCAGAGCTGGGGATTACTGGATATTGTATAGACCCCAGCACATATCAGCTCCTCTCTGAATCAATACTGTGCACTAGCAGAGCTGGCGATTACTGGATATTGTACAGACTCCAGCACATATCAGCTCCTCTATGAATAAATACTATGCACTAGCAGAGCTGGGGATTACTGGATATTGTACAGACTCCAGCACATATCAGCTCCTCTCTGAATAAATACTGTGCACTAGCAGAGCTGGTGATTACTGGATATTGTACAGACCCTAGCACATATCAGCTCCTCTCTGAATAAATACTCTGCACTAGCAGAGCTGGTGATTACTGGATATTGTACAGACCCCAGCACATATCAGCTCCTCTCTGAATAAATACTGTGCACTAGCAGAGCTGGGTATTACTGGATATTGCACAGACCCCAGCACATATCAGCTCCTCTCTGAATAAATACTGTGCACTAGCAGAGCCGGGGATTACTGGATATTGTACAGACCCCAGCACATATCAGCTCCTCTCTGAATAAATACTGTGCACTAGCAGAGCTGGGGGTTACTGGATATTGTACAGACCCCAGCACATATCAGCTCCTCTCTGAATAAATACTGTGCACTAGCAGAGCTGGGGATTACTGGATATTGTACAGACCCCAGCACATATCAGCTCCTCTCTGAATAAATACTGTGCACTAGCAGAGCTGGTGATTACTGGATATTGTACAGACCCCAGCACATATCAGCTCCTCTCTGAATAAATACTGTGCACTAGCAGAGCTGGAGATTACTTCATATTGTACAGACTCCAGCACATATCAGCTCCTCTCTGAATAAATACTGTGCACTAGCAGAGCTGGGGGTTACTGGATATTGTACAGACTCTAACACATATCAGCTCCTCTCTGAATAAATACTGTGCACTAGCAGAGCTGGGGATTACTGGATATTGTACAGACCCCAGCACATATCAGCTCCTCTCTGAATAAATACTGTGCACTAGCAGAGCTGGGGGTTACTGGATATTGTACAGACTCTAACACATATCAGCTCCTCTCTGAATAAATACTGTGCACTAGCAGAGCTGGGGGTTACTGGATATTGTACAGACCCCAGCACATATCAGCTCCTCTCTGAATAAATACTGTGCACTAGCAGAGCTGAGGGTTACTGGATATTGTACAGACTCTAACACATATCAGCTCCTCTCTGAATAAATACTGTGCACTAGCAGAGCTGGTGATTACTGGATATTGTACAGACCCCAGCACATATCAGCTCCTCTCTGAATAAATACTGTGCACTAGCAGAGCTGGGGGTTACTGGATATTGTACAGACTCTAACACATATCAGCTCCTCTCTGAATAAATACTGTGCACTAGCAGAGCTGGGGGTTACTGGATATTGTACAGACCCCAGCACATATCAGCTCCTCTCTGAATAAATACTGTGCACTAGCAGAGCTGGGGATTACTGGATATTGTACAGACCCCAGCACATATCAGCTCCTCTCTGAATAAATACTGTGCACTAGCAGAGCTGGTGATTACTGGATATTGTACAGACCCTAGCACATATCAGCTCCTCTCTGAATAAATACTGTGCACTAGCAGAGCTGGTGATTACTGGATATTGTACAGACCCTAGCACATATCAGCTCCTCTCTGAATAAATACTGTGCACTAGCAGAGCTGGAGATTACTTCATATTGTACAGACTCCAGCACATATCAGCTCCTCTCTGAATAAATACTGTGCACTAGCAGAGCTGGGGATTACTGGATATTGTACAGACCCCAGCACATATCAGCTCCTCTCTGAATAAATACTGTGCACTAGCAGAGCTGGGGGTTACTGGATATTGTACAGACTCTAACACATATCAGCTACTCTCTGAATAAATACTGTGCACTAGCAGAGCTGGGGGTTACTGGATATTGTACAGACCCCAGCACATATCAGCTCCTCTCTGAATAAATACTGTGCACTAGCAGAGCTGGGGATTACTGGATATTGTACAGACCCCAGCACATATCAGCTCCTCTCTGAATAAATACTGTGCACTAGCAGAGCTGGAGATTACTGGATATTGTACAGACTCCAGCACATATCAGCTCCTCTCTGAATAAATACTGTGCACTAGCAGAGCTGGTGATTACTGGATATTGTACAGACCCCAGCACATATCAGCTTCTCTCTGAATAAATACTGTGCACTAGCAGAGCTGGTGATTACTGGATATTGTACAGACTCCAGCACATATCAGCTCCTTTCTGAATAAATACTGTGCACTAGCAGAGCTGGTGATTACTGGATATTGTACAGACCCCAGCACATATCAGCTCCTCTCTGAATAAATACTGTGCACTAGCAGAGCTGGTGATTACTGGATATTGTACAGACCCCAGCACATATCAGCTCCTCTCTGAATAAATACTGTGCACTGGCAGAGCTGGTGATTACTGGATATTGTACAGACCCTAGCACATATCAGCTCCTCTCTGAATAAATATTGTGCACTAGCAGAGCTGGTGATTACTGGATATTGTACAGACCCCAGCACATATCAGCTCCTCTCTGAATAAATACTGTGCACTAGCAGAGCTGGTGATTACTGGATATTGTACAGACCCCAGCACATATCAGCTCCTCTCTGTCAGTATATTTATAAGAATCTTAGTAGTGCTATCCAAATAATATATCAGTTTATGGCAGGGTTACAAACACAATATAAAAAAATAGCAACCCTAATCAACCATGCATCTACTAGACCATACAATTAATATAAATACCTGAATTCTTTTATTTAGTTAATATCCATGAACGTTTTTGAAATATATTTGCAATATTAGAATATGACACAAAATTTATATGCGTTAAAACCAACTCTTAAAATATGCTATCCTTCTTACAAAACCCAGAAAAATATACCTTCACCATTCAGCCTTATTTATTTAACACAATGGGATTAAAAACCTTTAACATCCAAGCAGTACAATTCTAAACTGTGCTCTTTCAACAATAGGATAATATATATATATTCTGCTATTTAACTGCAATTTATCCTAATACAGAATTAACTTACAATATCAGAACTTGCACAGATGATTTACTTAGCAAATCAGATACAGATTTAACAATACCTAGGCTTATGACTACCAATTTAAAATACAATATACTTCACCAATTTTGAACCAATTCGTAGCGGTCCTTAGGTCATCTCAGAAGACAGATAAGTAATTTTGCAATCAATGAGAAGGAGGTAGTCAGCTTGTTTAGATTGGTTTCAAAATGCCAGCAGAAGATATCATCCAAAGTTAAAACAGCCTCCTTTTTTTATACTCTATATATATATACGTTACCAAAATGAGATCCAACTTCAAGATTTTTCACACCTCATATAAAATAAGTGTAATTGCAATGGAATAGGAGAGGTATGGCCCACTTTGTTTTTATAGTTTGACTGTGTCCCACGCAAAACAGTTTCAGTCAGTTCAAAACTCTGCAGCCAGTGTCTTCCCCCTTCCTTCTGCATACCACTTATTGTCTAATCATTGGTGTGAAATATGGGTGGCCCTTCGAAACCTTGTCCCTCTATTGGATAATCTGAATATCCCATTTCCAACAGCCAAAAAGCTTTCAGGCTGTAGTTCTCTCATAGCAACACCGGGTGGCAGCATTACAATTAGACAGCACAACAAATGCAGCATGACAAAGAAATACAGTTATACATTTAAGCATCTTTCTTTAAAATGTATAATAACTCCCATAATTTCTTGTATTAATCTCTACCAATATTAATTATAGGTGAAGCGGCATCAGATTAATTTCCTGATCGTTTTGATATGAAACATCAAATACATCTAGCATTATATTAAAATAATTTATATTTCATTTAGCCTAATAGAAAATTTATATCTCATAGTCATATCACATCAAAGTAACTTCCATATCTTCATCTCACTATATTTTAAAAGATGTATTAAAACCTTATAAACATTTATTGCACATTCATATGATATGATATTTCATTTCATGCAGGCATTCCATCTGAAATAAAGTAATAAGTGTCATTAATTATTTCTTTCCAGGTCCACAAGTATTTATTTATATTCTTAAAAACACAGAGGTTAAGTAAGATCTTTTATGTTTTCAAAACACACACATATATATATATATATATATATATATATATATATATATATATATATATATATCCACATAATAAAGCAGGCACTCTCCGTTTTAAGTTTATCGTTTAATGGTAAACGTTTTCGGGGTCTCCCCCGTCCTCAGACCACTTACAGATATCTGATAATACACAACTTAAATAGCTACTCACCCTCACCGTGTCAAATCACCAACAGACTCCCAGCTTCCGTGTCGCGCAACTGCGCATGCGCGCCCGGAACTAAGGAGAGCCAACAAGGACCAACCACCCACTGCTAAAAGCAAAAGTGAAAATCAACATCACACACAATAATGCAGCAGTGTAGACCGCTAACTGCATATAGTACTATACTGCAGAGAAATATTATTACCCTATACTCGGCATATTGAAATATACACAGACCTATCCTCAAGCCTTGTTTACACCTTATTACTTCAAATGTTAAGTATACACCTGTTACCATTCTGCCATAAAGGGGATATTATTATATTTTTATACGGTTATATTTACACAGTTATATTTACATATTTACACAGAAGGGACATCCGTGTTAGGTTGCATTATTCATCCTGTATTACACTCCTGCCCCTAACTGAACAATTGGCCCAATATCTCTTTAACCAACTTAAAGGTGTTGGACCCCTGTGTATATTACTTAACCACAAAGCACCCCACCGTGTCACCTTTTTTTTAATATTTAACAGTCATCCTCAGTTACACGGATGTTTAGCTAACAGTGGGGAACCCAGTCAAAAAGATAATGAGCTGGATTGCAATTTAATTGCATGTATTTAATCCAGTCATGGACATACCCCAACATAATATCTTAAGCTCACATCTAACTATGACGGTGGCAGTAGGCATACATCCACTACAAGTCTTACAAAAAACATTGGTAATCCAAATGGACATTCAGCCCCTTTGGGTACATAGTCTCCAGGTTAAAAATCCACTGAGACTCTCGTTGTAGTAGACGCCTGCCCCTGTCACCCCCCCTAGGGTTGCGTGGAACGTGATCTATGATAATATACCGAAGGTCAGATACAGCATGACCACTGGTACAGAAGTGGCGAGCCACCGGTTGATCTGAATCACCATCCTTGATTGCCAGCCGAATCGCTGACCGGTGGTTCGCCATCCTCGTCCTGAGATCATCCTGGGTCTTACCCACGTAAAATTTACCACACGGACAGTGTAGTAAGTAAACAATATACGTGGTTGTGCAGGTCACCCTGTGCAAGATTTTATATTTTTTATTAGACCATGGATGTTGAAACGTGCTGCTCTGGGTTAACCCACCACAGGTAGTGCAACCACTGCAACGGAAGCAACCTTTTTTCGTGGTTTTTAACCATGTACTAGGCATATAGCTGTCACTGTTGTCGGGCCTCAAGAGCATATCTTTCAGTGATCTTCCACGTTTGAACCCAACCAAAGGTGACACACAGGAAGCAAAAGGTAGTGTTTTGTCACTCTCCAAAATGTCCCAATGTTCCCTCAAGATATTGGAGAACTGTAGCTTTTCAGATAACAGCTCTGATCCAGAAGGTCAATTGTCCACTCAGAGGGAGTTCCCCCAGGGATCACAATCTATGACCACTCGCTCAAAAAACGAGCAGGGCATAGGCCACACCAGAGGCGGGGGCGACGGGGGGCGCAGAACAAGAGGAAGACCTCCCCGGCAATGGCGCAAATAGACAACACTGAGGAGACAAGCAAAATCATCATGAATCTAAGCTCATATGTACTGACAGATGCTGAAGAAGCAGTATTACAAAAAGGTTTAAAATTTATCCCAACCCTTTATGCTAATGAATTTTTCCTCAATGTAGATCTCTTTAAGTTCCAGAGATCCTTGAGGTTGAAGGAGCACTTTGGGATCTCCAATGTTGAAGCAGGGGGACTACGACGAAAGGGTAAATTTGATCCAAAAAGTACTAATGCGAGCATTGCAACTTATGCAAGAATGACTAAGGATGACATGATGAGAGACCTTTACAATCATCAAAAGAGCTTTAGAAATAATTTGAATAGAGAACAGCGCTTAGCTCTTAAAAGCCTACAGAACAACAAGGATTTAGTGATACGGGAGGCGGACAAAGGAGGGGCCCTGGTCCTGCAAGACTATCGGGACTATAAGCAGGAAATTGTACAGCAATTGTCCGATGGTGGCACATACAGACGACTACCGGGTAACCCCACTGTAGCCTTCAAGACAAGAATTGACAACTATTTGGAATGTCTTCATCAACAAGGCTTCATTGATAAGGCCTTGAGGGATTACCTACAAGTTGGGCATCCTATTGTCCCTGTGATTTATACCTTGCCGAAGGTACACAAAAATCCAATCACACCTCCAGGAAGACCGATTGTGTCAGCCAGGGGTTCTATTTTACAACCCCTGGCTACATTTGTAGATAGTATTCTGCAACCAATCGTGAGGCACACTGACTCCTTTCTCCTGGACTCTATGGAGTTGATACAGCTGTTAAAGACCTATCACACATCTGGTGGAGGCGAGTTGCTGGTCACACTAGATGTGACCAGTTTATACACCGTGATTCCCCATGATCAGGGTATGGCTGCTATGGTGTACCATCTTCTTAGACATCCTTATGTTGGGCCTCCAGTGGATGTGATGTCGGAACTACTGGATTTCTGTTTGAGATGTAATTATTTCAAATTTGAGAGGGACTTTTATTTACAGATCTCAGGAACAGCGATGGGGTCCAACGTGGCCCCATCTTATGCGAATCTGTTTATGGCCCACTTCGAAACGGTCGCAACTACTGCCTTTGGTGATCACAGAATACGGCTATACCGACGTTATATTGATGATCTCTTCCTTATCTGGTGTGGTACAGAGGATGAGTTACTGGTGTGGTATGCAGAATTAAACAAGGTGAATCCACATATACAGTTGAAGATGACCTATGATATACATACCATCGACTTCCTTGATCTAAGGATCTTTAAGGAAAACACAGGTATCAGCACAACCTTATACTATAAGGAAACTGACAGGAACTCACTATTGGATGCTACAAGCTGCCATCCTCCCAGTTTGAAAAAATCATTGGCAAGATCACAGTTTAAGCGAGTGGTACGCAACAACAGTAACCAGCAAAGGAAGGAACAGCAACTACAGGAAATGTACAAAAAATTCATGGACCGTGGGTATGGTTCTAAACATCTTGACGAATCACTGATTGAAGCGACGGGGCTTACACAGGAAGAGGCACTTATGAAGATGGAGAGGGATAAGAGTGAGGAGAAGAAGATGATCTTTACCACCATCTTCTCACCTGAAAAGCTACAGTTCTCCAATATCTTGAGGGAACATTGGGACATTTTGGAGAGTGACAAAACACTACCTTTTGCTTCCTGTGTGTCACCTTTGGTTGGGTTCAAACGTGGAAGATCACTGAAAGATATGCTCTTGAGGCCCGACAACAGTGACAGCTATATGCCTAGTACATGGTTAAAAACCACGAAAAAAGGTTGCTTCCGTTGCAGTGGTTGCACTACCTGTGGTGGGTTAACCCAGAGCAGCACGTTTCAACATCCATGGTCTAATAAAAAATATAAAATCTTGCACAGGGTGACCTGCACAACCACGTATATTGTTTACTTACTACACTGTCCGTGTGGTAAATTTTACGTGGGTAAGACCCAGGATGATCTCAGGACGAGGATGGCGAACCACCGGTCAGCGATTCGGCTGGCAATCAAGGATGGTGATTCAGATCAACCGGTGGCTCGCCACTTCTGTACCAGTGGTCATGCTGTATCTGACCTTCGGTATATTATCATAGATCACGTTCCACGCAACCCTAGGGGGGGTGACAGGGGCAGGCGTCTACTACAACGAGAGTCTCAGTGGATTTTTAACCTGGAGACTATGTACCCAAAGGGGCTGAATGTCCATTTGGATTACCAATGTTTTTTGTAAGACTTGTAGTGGATGTATGCCTACTGCCACCGTCATAGTTAGATGTGAGCTTAAGATATTATGTTGGGGTATGTCCATGACTGGATTAAATACATGCAATTAAATTGCAATCCAGCTCATTATCTTTTGACTGGGTTCCCCACTGTTAGCTAAACATCCGTGTAACTGAGGATGACTGTTAAATATTAAAAAAAAGGTGACACGGTGGGGTGCTTTGTGGTTAAGTAATATACACAGGGGTCCAACACCTTTAAGTTGGTTAAAGAGATATTGGGCCAATTGTTCAGTTAGGGGCAGGAGTGTAATACAGGATGAATAATGCAACCTAACACGGATGTCCCTTCTGTGTAAATATGTAAATATAACTGTGTAAATATAACCGTATAAAAATATAATAATATCCCCTTTATGGCAGAATGGTAACAGGTGTATACTTAACATTTGAAGTAATAAGGTGTAAACAAGGCTTGAGGATAGGTCTGTGTATATTTCAATATGCCGAGTATAGGGTAATAATATTTCTCTGCAGTATAGTACTATATGCAGTTAGCGGTCTACACTGCTGCATTATTGTGTGTGATGTTGATTTTCACTTTTGCTTTTAGCAGTGGGTGGTTGGTCCTTGTCGGCTCTCCTTAGTTCCGGGCGCGCATGCGCAGTTGCGCGACACGGAAGCTGGGAGTCTGTTGGTGATTTGACACGGTGAGGGTGAGTAGCTATTTAAGTTGTGTATTATCAGATATCTGTAAGTGGTCTGAGGACGGGGGAGACCCCGAAAACGTTTACCATTAAACGATAAACTTAAAACGGAGAGTGCCTGCTTTATTATGTGGATATTTGTTTGCTTGCAAGTGCACCCCGGCAGCTGAATATAAAAAAAGCTGCTTCTGGTGGTATATATATATATATGTATATATATACATATATATATGCACATTCATTTCTATGTAGATCTGAGATTATCTGTCTGAAAAATATAAACAAAACAGAGGTTATTACACATTTTTGACTGACTAAAACAGTTACCTCCCAAGATTAGCAAATACCCATGTAATAATAATAGAGAATTAGACAATTTCTCAAATTTCTATATTTAATACATTCTGGGGCATGCATTCAAACAGAAAAAATAAATAAATTGATGTTTATTTGCTGCCTGCTTACGTGAGCTTCCAGAGTCACACCTCAGCATCTGTCTTTTGTTTCCCAAGGCCTTTATTATCTTAATCACCACATGAACCGCTCAAATAAATCTGTGCTAATTACCAGTTCCCCTTGAAAAATGTTTTCATTTCTCACATTTCTTCAGACGGATCGGCATTTCTCTTGGAGGAAATCCATATATTTGCCTGTGTCCTGTTCTATGTATCAAAGTGCTGCCTTTTACACAGCAGGAGGGGGCTTCAAAGGTTATGCTCAAGCCTTTGGAGACATCCTGTCTGCATACTAAATGGGGGAAGAGCTGAACATGAGTGAAGTCAGTTTGTCTGAGAGGAATGAATCACTTTTTTTTCTGATCAGTGAAATATCTGATCAACAATACAGATTTATTAATCTTGAGATATATGATTAAAATATATATATTTATTAACCTCACATATACCATGACATAATCCCCCTTCCAATTTTAAATAGATGTAGGACACATGTATTTAAATTGGTCTAAAGTCAATGGTATTTGATGAGGATCAACCGTATACCTCATAGACAGTCTCTTATGTAGGAAGTTTGTTATTTTGAGCCTTCATGTTTATCAGTTAGGCATCTTTGAACTACAGTATGTCTTTAGTTCATTTGGGGATATGACACTTCATTCTCCCTCTATGACTTGTAGTTGGGATTTGGGATGACATGCCCGCAATTGATTGATATGGACCCATTTATCTATGAAACTTTCATTTTTGGGGATCCGTATTTTATAGGCCACTGGAGATATTTTGTCAGTAATGACGAAAGGACCTTTCCATGAGGGAAGAAATTTCTTCTCCCTAACCTGATCTCTTCCAAAGTTATAAAGATAAACTTTATCATTTATTTCATATTCCTTTTTGGACGTTTTGAGATCATAATAGGTTTTAGTGGCAGTTGCGGCTCTTTCTAAATTCCTTTGAGCAAATGCAAAGGCATGTTGCAGATGTTTTCTTAAGTTCTCCACATATTGATGTGTATTGGCAGCGTTTATCAAATTTTGGTCTGATGTACGGTACAGTAGATGCTGAGGTAGAACCATTCTTCTACCAGTCATCAGCTCAAAAGGTGACATTTTGGTAGCACTACTTGGAGTTGCTCTTAATGCCATTAAGACTAGAGGTAGTTTTACATCCCAGTCTTTACCTGTTTCACTCACAAACTTTTTGAGGATTTTAACAATGGACTGGTTGTAACGCTCTACACCACCACTTGAGGCAGCTCTATAAGCAATATGGAGCTTTCTTTTAACCCCTAGTATTTTCCACATTTTTGTCATCACTTCACTAGTGAAGTGGGTCCCCCGATCTGATTTGATTCTTTGGGGCAAACCAAATCTGGAAAATACATGGTTGATGAGCAATGCTGCACATATTTCAGCACTATTGTTAGGTGCACTAATGCACTCTACCCATTTAGTGAACAGGCATGTCACGGTTAACATGTATTTGTTACCTCTTGATGATCTTGTTACTGGGCCAATAAAATCAATTTGTATATCTGACCATGGCATTACCATCCCCCTTTTCTGCAATGGCGCTCTATGCGTTGGTGCAGTGGGTTGGAACTGTGGACAGATTAAACACCCTTGACAGTAGGTTTGAACATCTTTCAACATGTGTGGCCAAAAAGCATAATCACGCAATATTTCGTACGTGAGTTTGGCACCGCGATGACCAGATGTGGGAGCATCATGGGCATGTTGAAGCATTAGACCTCTGAATTTGGTGGGTACTACCCACTGCTGGATGCCAGTTTTGGAAGTTCTAATTAACAAACCATCCTGTAACTTGAATTGTGATCTAGATTTTATTAAGATTCTAAGATCTTCTTTGCCAATACAATCATCTTTTGAGATGGGGATGCTTTCAGGATCTTCTATGTGTTTATAGAAGATGCCTACAATGGGGTCTTCTTTTTGACTAGTGATCAGGTCCTCACTAGGAGAATCCTGACTCCATTGTACCAAGTTAGGCTCACTCTGTTGTTTTGCCTGGTTTCTGGTAATGGCTTCTACCTGAATTGCACCCATTAAGTGGTCAATATTAAGGAGTTCTCCAGTTATGGCTCCTTGTTTGGCTAATGAGTCCGCAAGGTCATTGCCTTCCTTATCAGGACCTAGAACTCTGGAATGACCCTTGGTCTTTTTCCAGTGTATGATTAAATCATTGGATACTACCAGATTATCAATCTCGCAGAACAATTTGGCATGCTTGACTGGTTTGTTATTGCTTTTCTGCATGCCATTTCTTTTCCAAGTTGGCAGGTATTCAACAAAACTGTCACGCACATAATTTGAGTCAGTTATGATCACAAATTCATGAATACCATGTTCAATAGCCATTTCAATGGTTTTGAAAACAGCAGTTAGTTCTGCAACTTGACTGGATCTTGGTCCAATGTTGAAACCTATAGATATATTTTGGAATCCATTTGCCCCAGTTATACCAATGCCAGCGACTAATCTGCGCTCATTATCAATAGTGGCATGGTAAGAACAACCATCAACATATACCCAAGGTAATGTTTGACAATGGTCCTCATTGTACATTTTATATGGGGAAAGCAATTGTTCCTCCAGAAAATCATCTTCTGATAATTCTTCCCCAGGATCTCTAGCAGTACAGTCGTGGAGCTCAGCAAGCCCCTGTGCGACTGGGTTCTTTTTATTCTGCTTGTAGCAAATTTCTAATGGCCAGCCTTGCAAGGAAAGAGACCACGCTGTTATGCGGCTATTTGACAAATTCCCATCTCTTATTCTCTCACTTTGCAAATATAGCAAAGGCTGGGGGGACGTTTCTACAATAATTTTCTCGCCCTGTATATAGCTGCGGAAATTTTGTAGAGCCCATACGGTAGATAAGAGGGCTTTTTCGCAATCGTTAAACTTTATTTCTACTGGGGATAGATTTTTGCTCGCATAAGCAATGGCTTTGTTCAAATTATCATGCTTTTGGTATAAAACAGCACTCATGCTTACATCTGTGTACCCTGTTTCTAAGTAGAAAGGTTTGCCACCTTCAGGGTACGCTAAGCAAGGTGCTTGAGTGAGTTTTCTCTTCAGCTCTCTGATGGCTGTCTCTTGAGACTCACTCCAGTGCCATTTCACCTCTTTCTTTAGGAGAAGTAGTAGTGGTTTAGCTAATTCCGCATAATTATCAATGAATTTGCGAGAATAATTTGTCAAACCCAGGAATGATCTCAATTCCTTTAAGTTAGTTGGGTTTTTAGAATTCACTATCGCTTCCACCTTTTTCTTCTGGGGATTTAATCCGTCAGAGGTAACTTCATGTCCCAAGAAGTTTACACGAGTGCGGCACCATTGAGCTTTTTGCAGGGATAATTTGACAACTGCCCTTTTAAGTTGGCTGAGGACGTGTTTAAGCTTTGTGATGTGTTTTTCAAAGTCTGTGCTTTTGATTAAAACATCATCAACATAAGATAAGGTCCCCCTTTCCAGTGCGTCAGGCATAGCCTTATGCATGAATACAGCAAATTCATGTCCAGAATTTATGTATCCAAATGGAAGTCTCTGGAATGCATACTGAACCTTTTGGAAGGAGAATGCTAGCTTATATTGGTCCTCTTCATGTACCTTTATGGTCCAATATCCCTGTGCACAATCAATGGCAGTGAATATTTTGGATCCCTGCATTTGTGCTAGGCACTGGTCAATGTATGGTACAGGCCAGCCAGACATGTATACTTGTTTGTTTAGCTGTCTTAAGTCAGCACACAAACGCCATTGTCCATTGGGCTTAAGGACACCTAGAATAGGATTATTATAAGAGCTGTGCACCTGTCTGATAATACCTCTTTCTTCCAAATTCCTTATGATCTCTGCAAGAGAATCATATGAGGCTAAGGGAAGTCTGTATTGTTTGACAAATACAGGTGGCGCATTAGGATCTGTTTGTATCCTTGCAATGTGCAAGTCTGTAGTACCACAGTCATAAGAATCCTTAGCGAAAATATCCTTGTACTACATCAGGAGTTCTCGCAGCTGTTGGCGTTCATCATCGCTGGAACAGCCATTAGCTAAGGATATTTGCTCTTCGACTATTTGCTGAAATCCTGGAAAGATTTCAGGCTGTCCTATTTCATAGGCTTCTTCCAACCTAGAGGTGAGATCCCCTTGATTATAATTTACATTGCTCCCATGACTCTGGGTATTGGGGTAATCGTGCTGTTTGATTGGTTGATCAAACACTAGAGAGGCTTCTTCAATTTTACAGATGCCTTCCTCTGAGCTGAAGGGATAAATAGACTGAACATTAAATAGACCCTCTGGCATAGATGCAAAGGATTGTTCTATTAATTGTTCTTCAGTAAGGTATCCTTCAGGTATTAGCCCAATTACATTATTCTGGAATCCAAAAGTGTAATAACTTGATTCCAGTGCATATCCTATGGTAGTTCCCTTGGATAAGGTTATATCCTGTGGGGTCATGTTATGTACAATAATATGTATTGGAATAGTTCCAATATTCACCATAGGAGTGTAAGTCACTGTGACACCCAGATTTTGTATTCTATGGGAGAGGCAAATTAGTGTTTCAGAAGTTTTTAATTTCTGACCTCTCTTTACCTGTAAGGGTAAAAGAAATTTATCAACCCCAGCAGGAATTATAACATCGCTAGATACCTGCATATTCACGGCATATGGCAATTGCTGGTTTGATTTCAGGGCTGCATTTTCATCCTGAAATACTTCAGGGTCCCCCTTTAACCTGCTCCAGAGGCAAGAATTAATCAAATCTATTTGTATGGCATATCTATGTAAGATATCATTGCCAATGTATATTTGATTATGGGGAGTATTTAAAACTAAAAACAGGTGCTTCACTGACTTATTACCAATAGAGATAGATAATAAGCACTTAGCTTTGATGTTATAGCTTTCAGACCTGTCCTCCAGGCCGTTGACACAGTGGTCTTGGGGAGAAAGATATTTAATCACTTTAGGTTCAGCTATTTGCGCTAATAAACCTTCGCTTATATAGCTAGCTTCCTGTTTTAAGTTTATTTTAGCATACTTGGTTTTACCAAGGTCATGCACTTGTATAGGGATAAATAGATCCTCTTTAACTCTCTCAATCCCTGTGAGGTATTGAGTGTGGCCTCCCCCCTTAGGGATTTTATGATCCCCCTTGTGGAGTGATATGGTTAATACATCGCCATCTAGGGAAATATTCGCTATCTTTCCAGGCGAAATTTTAAAAGTATTACCATCAGAGCCACTAAAAGGAGTCTGATCATCTATTTGTAGGATAGTGATTTCAGGTACAGAGTTATTCCTGAAATGAATCTCCATAGCATCTGGTTTCTCTTCCACCACGTGACAGCTATGTCGGGCGCAAGATATACCAGATTTTTCATAATTGATAGGCCATTTAACTTGTGACCAAATTACATTATTTATTCAATCAATTATGGTGCTTAATCGCTTCAGGAGATCACTACCAATAATTAAACGATCAGTTGGCAGATCCACTATAATGACAGGGTGTCTTATGACCCTGTTCCCCAATTTAAATTTTAACCAGGCAGTACCGTAGACTTTTAGGGAGTCACCCCCAACACCTATTAGAGAACCGTCAAATTCTTTTATTTTAGGTTTGTGGGGTGTTAGCTCATTTAGCTGTGTGTAGTACCTGTGGGATAAGATAGTTGCCTGTGATCCAGTGTCAATTAATCCCCTGATAGGGTTGGAGACTGAATCTTGCAGCTCAACTAATACATAATATCTTCCTGCAGTTTCTACCATTTCACACATAAAGTTGGCGTTAGCATACATTTGTGGGCTTCGCCACGTGTTACCTGAATTTGCCGTGTTATTCGATGCAGAGGAACCTTCATACTTACCTGTTTCCTCTATGACAGGGTCGGCTGGATTCTTTTGTACTGCATCTGTGGAGATAAGGTTAGGGTAGAACTGCAAGGGAAGAGTTTTGTTAATTTTTCCCGGATGAGGTTGCCTGTCATCACAGCTAAATTGTCCGTTTTCGGTCTGTGGGGAGAGAACATGATTAGTATCATTGATATTTATTATTACATTTTGTATATCTCTCCCCTCCCCCTCAGGTGATGCTGCAGTATTTATGACTGTGCCTGTGGTCCACTGCTGACCACTGGCTGTACCCCTAAAAAAGTATTGTTCGGTTGCTGAGCCGTAGATTTTTGACTCATATTAGCGATTTGTTCGCTCAACCGATTTAACTGGGTAAACAGCATATCTACCTGACTGTACAAGTTACCTCTACCCCTGGGCCTATCTCCTGGTGCCCCATAATAATGATTCCGGGACCATTGGGTTCCCTCAGAATCAGGGCCGTTATTTCTATTCTGGCGTGGTTGCCCCTGGGGTTCAGCTTGTTCAGCATTAGTACTTTGGGGAGCATTATATACCTGGGGTGTCTGGTTACCCTGAGAATATCTTCGCTGTCTATTGTATCTACCCTTGCGCGGATACCAATTATTTGGTGAGTATTCTCTTTGTGAGTAATTATTCACCTGATTATGTCCCTCACTTTGGTTATAGTCTCCCTGCGCTTCAACCTGTGTAGGGGGAGGGGCAGAATTAAACCTCTGTGGAGATGGCCTGTTTTGACTGGCCACCTCTGCATAAGTCCTCTTTTTAGATTCCAAATTGAGGGGGCTAGGTGACACCCTAGTTTCTGCCACAATTTTGGGTTTTGACTCCTTTTTAACCCCCTGCTCACTGGACTGCTGAATAGAGTATAACTTCGTACTCTCTTTGATCAGCCATTCCAATGAGCAGTCCTCATCAAAATCTCTAGCTAAGTTGATTTTGAAGGGTGTAGGCAGGGCTTCAAAAAATAAATTTACAAATTCTGAGCCGTCAAATTTGGGATTATCTTCAGCCATACTGTACGCATTTTTCAATACAGAAAGGAATTCGATTGGACTCTGATTCGCACGACACTTTAAACCATATACCGCTATCTTCGCGGCAGTTTTAGTGCGATATTGCCCGAATTCTTTTCTGCATTGTCGTTTTACCCCATTCCAGGTATGAATGTTCATATCCTTTAGTGAGGCAAAGAATTTGTGATGCTTACTGTCAAATACCCAAGGTAGAAATTCAATTTTCAATTTCTCACTTGTAACATTCATTATAGCTAACGCATTTTCAAAAGCCTGTAAATGATCAATTACAGATGTTGTTCCCTTATTGGAGAATATAGGTACTGTGCGTTGTACGAAGGTGATTATTTTATGGGAATCATAGACTTTATCAGACTTACTCTGGACTTCTCTGTTAGAGTTTCCCTCCCCCGCGCCAGCTGCGCTACAGCTGTCCTCTGGATTTACATCCTGAGGGGATTGTCTATTTGGGAAATCTATTTCTGACCCGTTAGGGGTCATTTGTCTATGTTGTTCTATATATTTTTGTACCTCGTCCCTGACACGTTCGCTAAAGGAGTTAGCATTATCTGTATTATTCTCATTGTTAACATAAGGGTTTTCATTATGGCGATATGACCTTTTTAAATTGCTTAATTCTCTCTGGCTTTGCGCAAGCTGTTTATTTAAATCTTGTATCTGTGCGATTAAGTCTGTATTATGCTTATCTAAGGCTGTTAGGTTTTGGGCAAATTCATCCATTTTATTTTTGGCTATTTTTAAACCCTCTTCGCGTCTGCACGAGGAACGAATACTATTTTCTAGCTCCTGTATTTGCAATCGTTTGTCTGTGACACAAAACGACATTTCGTCAATAATGCATATTAACAGGGGCCAGCATTTTAGTATTAGTTTGTCTCGCTTTTTGAGAGCCTTGCATTGATTAATCATTAATAATTCCTGGAAGAATTCATTCTCTTCTTTCCACATATTATTATTAACGGTAATATTTTTAGCCCTAGTTTCAAGCATATCCACAAAATCATTTAATTCACCAGCAATATTTAACTTCCCTTTAATGTAACTTACGATATCTTTCTTAAGGACCTGACCTTTAGTAATGGGTATTGTAATGGGACCAATTTCATCGCTATGTATAGAATTAAATGAGTCACTTCTGGCTACAGACATTATTGTATTGGTTTAGTATTTAGTTAAACTAAAACGCTAATACAATTTTTGCCAATAAAAAGAGAGAAGAAAAAAAATTTTATATTTAAAAAAAAAAAAAAAAAATATTATTAATTTTGAAATATGAAAAATTAATATTTCGAAATATGAAAAATTAATATTTCGAAATATGAAAAATTAATATTTCGAAATATGAAAAATTTATATTTTTGATTAACTTTGAAAATATGAAAAATTTATATTTTTGAATAATTTTGAAATATGAAAAATGTATATTTTTATTAATTTTTCAAAATTAATCTTTAATAATATTTCAAGATATTAATATCAATCTCGAAATATGAAATTCAATATTTCAAGTCTTCAAAAATTATATCTTCAAAATATTAATATCGAAATATGATTTTTTTTTTCTCTTTTATAATAATTTCTATTTACTTACAAATATATTATATCAATGATGATGAATATTATTAAATCTCATGCAAAGTGCCTCCAATTATTATGTCAGTATATTTATAAGAATCTTAGTAGTGCTATCCAAATAATATATCGGTTTATGGCAGGGTTACAAACACAATATAAAAAATAGCAACCCTAATCAACCATGCATCTACTAGACCATACAATTAATATAAATACCTGAATTCTTTTATTTAGTTAAGATCCATGAACATTTTTGAAATATATTTGCAATATTAGAATATGACACAAAATTTATATGCGTTAAAACCAACTCTTAAAATATGCTATCCTTCTTACAAAACCCAGAAAAATATACCTTCACCATTCAGCCTTATTTATTTAACACAATGGGACTAAAAACCTTTAACATCCAAGCAGTACAATTCTAAACTGTGCTCTTTCAACAATAGGATAATATATATATATTCTGCTATTTAACTGCAATATATCCTAATACAGAATTAACTTACAATATCAGAACTTGCACAGATGATTTACTTAGTAAATCAGATACATATTTAACAATACCTAGGCTTATGACTACCAATTTAAAATACAATATAGTTCACCAATTTTGAAACAATTTGTAGCGGTCCTTAGGTCATCTCAGAAGACAGATAAGTAATTTTTGCAATCAATGAGAAGGAGGTAGTCAGCTTGTTTAGATGCCAGCAGCAGATATCATCCAAAGTTAAAACAGCCTCCTTTTTTTATACTCTATATATATATACGTTACCAAAATGAGATCCAACTTCAAGATTTTTCACACCTCATATAAAATAAGTGTAATTGCAATGGAATAGGAGAGGTATGGCCCACTTTGTTTTTATAGTTTGACTGTGTCCCACGCAAAACAGTTTCAGTCAGTTCAAAACTCTGCAGCCAGTGTCTTCCCCCTTCCTTCTGCATACCACTTATTGTCTAATC
Source organism: Bombina bombina (assembly GCF_027579735.1). Lineage (NCBI taxonomy): Eukaryota > Metazoa > Chordata > Amphibia > Anura > Bombinatoridae > Bombina > Bombina bombina. The sequence continues at coordinate 40,912,787 of NC_069502.1, forward strand.
ATTGGTGTGAAATATGGGTGGCCCTTCGAAACCTTGTCCCTCTATTGGATAATCTGAATATCCCATTTCCAACAGCCAAAAAGCTTTCTGGCTGTAGTTCTCTCATAGCAACACCGGGTGGCAGCATTACAATTAGACAGCACAACAAATGCAGCATGACAAAGAAATACAGTTATACATTTAAGCATCTTTCTTTAAAATGTATAATAACTCCCATAATTTCTTGTATTAATCTCTCCCAATATTAATTATAGGTGAAGCGGCATCAGATTAATTTCCTGACCATTTTGATATGAAACATCAAATACATCTAGCATTATATTAAAATAATTTATATTTCATTTAGCCTAATAGAAAATTTATATCTCATAGTTATATCACATCAAAGTAACTTCCATATCTTCATCTCACTATATTTTAAAAGATGTATTAAAACTTTATAAACATTTATTGCACATTCATATGATATGATATTTCATTTCATGCAGGCATTCCATCTGAAATAAAGTAATAAGTGTCATTAATTATTTCTTTCCAGGTCCACAAGTATTTATTTATATTCTTAAAAACACAGAGGTTAAGTAAGATCTTTTATGTTTTCAAAACATATATATATATATATATATATATATATATATACACATATATATGCACATTCATTTCTATGTAGATCTGAGATTATCTGTCTGAAAAATATAAACAAAACAGAGGTTATTACACATTTTTGACTGACTAAAACAGTTACCTCCCAAGCTTAGCAAATACCCATGTAATAATAATAGAGAATTAGACAATTTCTCAAATTTCTATATTTAATACATTCTGGGGCATGCATTCAAACAGAAAAAAAATAAATTGATGTTTATTTGCTGCCTGCTTACGTGAGCTTCCAGAGTCACACCTCAGCATCTGTCTTTTGTTTCCCAAGGCCTTTATTATCTTAATCACCACATGAACCGCTCAAATAAATCTGTGCTAATTACCAGTTCCCCTTGAAAAATGTTTTCATTTCTCACATTTCTTCAGACGGATCGGCATTTCTCTTGGAGGAAATCCATATATTTGCCTGTGTCCTGTTCTATGTATCAAAGTGCTGCCTTTTACACAGCAGGAGGGGGCATCAAAGATTATGCTCAAGCCTTTGGAGACATCCTGTCTGCATACTAAATGGGGGAAGAGCTGAATATGAGTGAAGTCAGTTTGTCTGAGAGGAATGAATCACTTTTTTTTCTGATCAGTGAAATATCTGATCAACAATACAGATTTATTAATCTTGAGATATATGATTAAAATATATATATTTATTAACCTCACATATACCATGACATCTCTGAATAAATACTGTGCACTAGCAGAGCTAGGGATTACTGGATATTGTACAGACTCCAGCACATATCAGCTCCTCTCTGAATAAATACTGTGCACTAGCAGAGCTGGTGATACTGGATATTGTACAGACCCCAGCACATATCAGCTCCTCTCTGAATAAATACTGTGCACTAGCAGAGCTGGGGATTACTGGATATTGTACAGACTCCAGCACATATCAGCTCCTCTCTGAATAAATACTGTGCACTAGCAGAGCTGGTGATTACTGCATATTGTACAGACCCCAGCACATATCAGCTTCTCTCTGAATAAATAAGGTTTTGCTGGCTGCTCTCAGTGCTTGGGATTTTCCGTACGTAAAAGCCTCCTAGAGAATAGAAAGAGTTTACTTGCTCAGCAATATGTTATGACATATGAGCTCGCTAGGAATATGTGATTACCGCAGCTTCACACAAACAGCCCCTGTAACGTCACACAATTAATTTTCTAATTAAAAACTCACAACGGTCATATGAGCTGACTGTACTAACTCAAGGCTCTGGGAGTCATTACAGTGAGGAGGATGATGTTTTAATGAGGCAGATTATCTGTCAGGGTCCCATATTGATATCAGAACTTTAACTTCTTGGTTGACAAACAAGGCTACAATGTATAAGGTAGCAAATAGTTAATTGGTAAGTGCTGTGCTGACAGTTACAGTTGGTGCTGGTCCGTAAAATGCATATACAGTAGATAGATAGATAGATAGATAAATACAAAGATAGATTGATAAATAAAATATAGATAGATAAAATATATATACAGTATCCCACAAAAGGGAGTACACCCCTCACATTTTTGTAAATATTTTATTATATCTTTTCATGTGACAACACTGAAGAAATGACACTTTGCTACAATGTAAAGTAGTGAGTGTACAGTAATGATAGAAACAAAGAAACAACACTAACAAAGTGTGTTTGATAACAAGAGGTGCGCCTATTCTATGCTATTCTTGTGATGGAGCTTCTAATCATGGTGTTTTATGTGAGATATCATATAGCAATAATAACAGTGAAATAATATATAACTGGTCAACAATAATAAATAATAATTGGCAAATACTTGATGGTGTTTATATTCAACAAAAAAACGTCCATATATATTGAATATACTGAAAGTCCCACAACTCCTAAGAAGGTAATACAGGTGGCCCCAAAACAAGCAGCGGCTCTCTCCACAATATGCGTGAGGATAAAACTTGGTCCTAGAAATGACAAAAAAAGAAGAGGCGCTCTGGTGCAGATAAACCCAACAATAAGTGAGATTTCCAAAAAGGAAGGAAAATTGGTACTCACAAAGATATTTGCACTTCCAGTGCAATAATCCGCAAGCCGAAGCTTCAGAGCCGTTCAGGCGGACTCTTATTCTCCCGATATGCTCCCGGCAATAGTCAGGCCCAAACGTATGTGCACAGACAGTGCAATATCGGGCGGACCGAAACTTTATAAAGCCGTTCGGCTGACTTTCAACAAAGGAGGCTGTTACTCTCTTTCTCTCCCGATATGCTCCCAGCAATGGTCAGGCCCCTAAGAGGAATGAAGCATAGGACACCTTTGGTGCAGATCACCCTTACCAATATCGAGCTAACAACAGTGGGTAAATATTTATACTCACAAACGTGTGTGCACAAACAGTGCAATATCGGGCGGACCGAAACTTTATAAAGCCGTTCGGCTGACTTCCAACGAAGGAGGCTGTTACTCTCGAAAATCCAGTAAAAATAAAAGTTCAAAGCAAGGTAGAACAATGTAATGTAATGGATTTTCGAGAGTAACAGCCTCCTTCGTTGGAAGTCAGCCGAACGGCTTTATAAAGTTTCGGTCCGCCCGATATTGCACTGTTTGTGCACACACGTTTGTGAGTATAAATATTTACCCACTGTTGTTAGCTCGATATTGGTAAGGGTGATCTGCACCAAAGGTGTCCTATGCTTCATTCCTCTTAGGGGCCTGACCATTGCTGGGAGCATATCGGGAGAGAAAGAGAGTAACAGCCTCCTTTGTTGAAAGTCAGCCGAACGGCTTTATAAAGTTTCGGTCCGCCCGATATTGCACTGTCTGTGCACATACGTTTGGGCCTGACTATTGCCGGGAGCATATCGGGAGAATAAGAGTCAGCCGAACGGCTCTGAAGCTTCGGCTTGCGGATTATTGCACTGGAAGTGCAAATATCTTTGTGAGTACCAATTTTCCTTCCTTTTTGGAAATCTCACTTATTGTTGGGTTTATCTGCACCAGAGCGCCTCTTCTTTTTTTGTCATTTCTAGGAGCAAGTTTTATAGTGAGTGTACAGTCTGTATAACAGTGTAAATTTGCTGTCCCCTCATTAATGTCTAAACCGTTGGCAACAAAAGTGAGTACACCCCTAAGTGGAAATGTGCAAATTGGGCCCAATTAGCTATTTATCCTCCCCGGTGTCATGTGACTCGTTAGTGTTACATGGTCTCAGGTGTGAATGGGGAGCAGGTTTGTTAAATTTGGTGTTATTGCTCTCACACTCTCTCATATTGGTCACTAGAAGTTCAACATGGCACCTCATGGCAATGAACTCTCTGAGGATCTGAAAAAAAGAATGGTTGCTCTACATGAAGATGACCTAGGCTATAAGAAGTTTGCCAAGACCCTAAAACTGAGCTGCAGCACAGTGGGCAAGACCATACAGCGGTTTCACAAGACAGGTTCCACTTAGAACAGGCCTCGCCATGGTTGACCAAAGAAGTTGAGTGCACATGCTCAGCATCATATCCAGATGTTGTGTTTGGGAAATAGATGTATGAGTACTGCCAGGATTGTTGCAGAGGTTGAAGGGGTGGGGGGTCAGCCTGTCAGTGCTCAGACCATATGCTGCACACTGCATCAAATTGGTATGCATGGCTGTCGTCCCAGAAGGAAGTCTCTTCTAAAGATTATGCACAAGAAAGCCTTCAAATAGTTTGCTGAAGAGAAGCAGACTAAGTACATGGACTACTGGAACCATGTCCTGTGGTCCGACGAAACCAAGATAAACTTATTTGGTTCAGATGGTATCAATCATGTGTGGCGGCAAGTGTGTCTGGCCTACAATTAAGCATGGTGGTGGGAGTGTCATGGTCATGAGTGCTGCTGGCACAGGGGAGCTACAGTTCATTCAGGGAAACATCAATGCCAACATATACTGTGACATACTGAAGCAGAGCATAATCCCCCTCCCTTCGGAGACTGTGACGCATGGCAGTATTCCAGCATGATAACAACCCCAAATACACCTCCAAGACGATCACTGCCTTGCTAAAGAAGCTGAGGATAAAGGTGATGGACTGGCCAAGCATGTCTCCAGAGCTAAACCCTATTGAGCATCTGTGGAGCATCCTCAAACAGAAGGTGGTGAGCGCAAGGTCTCTAACATCCACCAGCTCCGTGATGTCGTCATGGAGAAGTGGAACAGGACTCCAGTGGCAACCTGTGAAGCTCTGGTGAACTCCATGCCCAAGAGGGTTAAGGCAATGCTGGAAAATATTGGTGGCCACACAAAATATTGATACTTTGGGCCCAATTTGGACATTTCCACTTAGGGGTGTGCTCACTTTTGTTGCCAACGGTTTAGACATTAATGGCTGTGTGTTGAATTATTTTGAGGGGACAGCAAATTTACACTGTTATACAGTCTGCACACTCACTACTTTACATTGTAGCAAAGTGTCTTCAGTGTTGTCACATGAAAAGATATAATAAAATATTTACAAAAATGTGAGAGGGTTATTCACTTTTGTGAGATACTGTAGGTAGCTAGATATAAATAGATAGATAGTTTATTACTTAAAATCTATCTATCTATCTATCTATCTATCTATCTTTCTATCTATCTAGATATAATCTCCATGAGCTTAAGCCCTGTATACTAATTTGGTGTAAAACAGCTCTAGAAATTGTGCTTACTAGAGTAATAGCTTACAACAATTATTGCCATCTAGCCCTTATACCCACAAGCGATGAAATAAACATACTCACCTGGGGCTAGATAACATATGCAGCGTTGCTCGCAAAAGCCGGCGACACTGGTTTTTACGCAGTTTTGGTATCACATATACTGTATATATAAATGTGGCACATATATTTCACCCATTGCCCGCAATTTTGACTCCCATAAGCTAACATAGAACCGCTTCGCAAATTGGTATCATATATTCAGCGCAAGTACTTACGTAGCTAAAATGGAGAACTTTTATTCGACACATAGGCAGACGCAGCAAGACTTGCCTGAGTATGTGAGCACCATCACTGGTCTTCAGTTCCGCCCTCTGCTCCGCACCGGCTTGTTCTTAGAAGAAGATAGAAGATATCACCGCTTGGAAGAAGATTTCACCGCCAGACTTTAGGAATTGTTATCTGAGTTCTTATCTGGGGGTTAGATTGTTATCTGAGTTCTTATCTGGGGGTTAGATTTAGGCTTTTTTTAAATTTTTTTGAGAGTTTATTTTTTTTTTTAGAATAGGGTTTTACCCTTTTAAGGGCAGTAAAAGAGCTGAATGCCCTTTTAAGGGCAATACCCATACAAATACCCCTTTAGGGGCAATGGGTAGTTTAGTTTTTTTTAGTGTTAGGTTTATTTATTTTAGGGGTTTGGTGGGTGGGGTTTTTTACTGTTAGAGGGGGTACGTGCATTGTGGGGGTTTAACGGATTAGGGGTTTATAGTTTTATTAGGATTATTGCGTTGTGTTGGATAGGCGGTTTAGGGGTTAATAGTTTTATTAGGATTTTTGTGTTGTGTGGGTTTGGTGGATTGGGGGTTAATAGATTTATAAGGTTTGTTGCGATGTGTGTTAATGGCGGATTAGGGTTTAATAGTTTTATTAGGGACTTTGCAACGTGGGTTAATGGTGGATTAGGGGTTAATACTTTTATTAGGTAGTTTGCGATGTTGGGCTTGACGGATTTAGGGGTTAATGCTTTTACTAGGTAGCTTGCGATGTGGGTTAATGGCGGATTAGGGGTTAAAAGTTTAATTAGGCATATTGCATTGTGGGGGGTTGTCGGTTTTCAGGGTACTTTTATTATTAGTTCCGATCTGGGTTTGATGGCGGATATAGGGGATTTACGTGTCGGCTTTATTTTTGGGGGGCGGGTTAGACTTTTTTACGGGAGATTTGATACTTTCTTTTTATTTTCTTAGGCGCCGACATTTTCTAAAGTGCTGTAAGTCACTGGTGACTCCAGAAATTTGCGCACATTTCTGGACATCGCTAGTTTACATGACTTACGGCACTTTATGAACTGCCGGCGCCGTATATGTAATACCCAAATGTGCAAGGTAAAATTATGGGCGGTGCGGATTTCAGCAGTTGCACTGATGCCTGTGCCGCTTATGTAATCTCACCCCAGGGTTTTTCAAATGGATTAATCCTAAATTATAAAACCCTGCACATTGTGCTAATAAAGAGTCAGTTTTACATGATGGTGTGTATGCATTTACATGTATTTGCATGCAGATCTTCTGCAATGTGGGGATTGTCTACTAATATAAACTATGCGTGTATAAAAAATGACTTTAATGTCCCTTTAAGTACTTTTATCTCACATGATTCAGTTTGCAGCAAGACCTCTCATTACAGAGGTTCTATCATTGCTCAGTGCAGTAATGTACAGTTTATCTCAGTGTTCTGTTGGCAGCACAACATGCAGAGGCGTTAAATACTAAAGAAGAGCTAGATGGGAGGTAAACTGTCACTCTGGGCTAATAACCACACAATGAGTCACTCAGCTATAGATTTCCTGTGTGTGCTTGTCACAGCTCACTGGTGCCTGAGTTACTTGTGTCTCACGCGGAAAGCTCAGGAGGTGCAGTGCATAGGAAATCTAATGTCCCCTCCTCGCTCAGTGACAGTGATTATTATTACTGAGGATCCAGGGAGGGGATAGGTTTTACCCATGTGTAACATGTAGTCAGTGAGACCCTCTGCATTAGTGTAGTCAGTGAGACCCTCTGCATTAGTGTAGTCAGTGAGACCCTCTGCATTAGTGTAGTCAGTGAGACCCTCTGCATTAGTGTAGTCAGTGAGACCCTCTGCATTAGTGTAGTCAGTGAGACCCTCTGCATTAGTGTAGTCAGTGAGACCCTCTGCATTAGTGTATTCAGTGAGACCCTCTGCATTAGTGTAGTCAGTGAGACCCTCTGCAGTAGTGTAGTCAGTGAGACCCTCTGCATTAGTGTAGTCAGTGAGACCCTCTGCATTAGTGTAGTCAGTGAGACCCTCTGCATTAGTGTAGCCAGTGAGACCCTCTGCATTAGTGTAGTCAGTGAGACCCTCTGCATTAGTGTAGTCAGTGAGACCCTCTGCATTAGTGTAGTCAGTGAGACCCTCTGCATTAGTGTAGTCAGTCAGACCCTCTGCATTAGTGTAGTCAGTGAGACCCTCTGCATTAGTGTAGTCAGTCAGACCCTCTGCATTAGTGTAGTCAGTGAGACCCTCTGCATTAGTGTAGTCAGTCAGACCCTCTGCATTAGTGTAGCCAGCGAGACCCTCTGCATTACTGTAGTCAGTGAGACCCTCTGCATTAGTGTAGTCAGTGAGACCCTCTGCATTAGTGTAGTCAGTCAGACCCTCTGCATTAGTGTAGTTAGTGAGACCCTCTGCATTAGTGTAGTCAATGAGACCCTCTGCATTAGTGTAGTCAGTCAGACCCTCTGCATTAGTGTAGTCAGTGAGACCCTCTGCATTAGTGTAGTTAGTCAGACCCTCTGCATTAGTGTAGTCAGTGAGACCCTCTGCATTAGTGTAGTCAGTGAGACCCTCTGCATTAGTGTATTCAGTGAGACCCTCTGCATTAGTGTATTCAGTGAGACCCTCTGCATTAGTGTATTCAGTGAGACCCTCTGCATTAGTGTAGCCAGTGAGACCCTCTGCATTAGTGTATTCAGTGAGACCCTCTGCATTAGTGTAGCCAGTGAGACCCTCTGCATTAGTGTATTCAGTGAGACCCTCTGCATTAGTGTAGCCAGTGAGACCCTCTGCATTAGTGTAGTCAGTGAGACCCTCTGCATTAGTGAAGCCAGTGAGACCCTCTGCATTAGTGTAGTCAGTGAGACCCTCTGCATTAGTGTAGTCAGTGAGACCCTCTGCATTAGTGTAGTCAGTCAGACCCTCTGCATTAGTGTAGTTAGTGAGACCCTCTGCATTAGTGTAGTCAGTGAGACCCTCTGCATTAGTGTAGTCAGTCAGACCCTCTGCATTAGTGTAGTCAGTGAGACCCTCTGCATTAGTGTAGTTAGTCAGACCCTCTGCATTAGTGTAGTCAGTGAGACCCTCTGCATTAGTGTAGTCAGTGAGACCCTCTGCATTAGTGTATTCAGTGAGACCCTCTGCATTAGTGTAGCCAGTGAGACCCTCTGCATTAGTGTAGTCAGTGAGACCCTCTGCATTAGTGTAGTCAGTGAGACCCTCTGCATTAGTGTAGTTAGTCAGACCCTCTGCATTAGTGTAGTCAGTGAGACCCTCTGCATTAGTGTAGTCAGTGAGACCCTCTGCATTAGTGTAGTTAGTCAGACCCTCTGCATTAGTGTATTCAGTGAGACCCTCTGCATTAGTGTAGCCAGTGAGACCCTCTGCATTAGTGTAGTCAGTGAGTCAGGTGTTCAGAGAGAAATGCAAGTGCTGACATGCACTAACCCCTTGTCAGCCAAAGAGGTGTGTGTATGTATGCATGTGTATATGTGTTATATGTATTTTTGTGTATATGTATGTATATGTATGTATATATTTGTGTGTGTGTATGTATGTGTTATATGTATTTATGTGTATATGTATGTATGTATGTGTGTTATATGTATGCATGTGTATATGTATTTATATGTATGTATATATGTGTGTGTATGTATGCATGTGTATATGTATGTATATGTATGTATATGTATGTATATATGTGTGTGTATGTATGCAAGTGCTATAAGTATGTGTATATGTGTGTGTATGTATGTTCGTGTTATATGTATGTATGTGTATGTGTGTTGTATGTATGTATGTGTATATGTATGTATGTGTATATGTATGTATGTTTATATGTATGCATGTGTATATGTATGTATGTATGTATGTGTATATGTATGTATGTGTTATATGTATGTATGTGTTATATGTATGTATGTGTATATGTATGTATGTTTATATGTATGCATGTGTGTGTGTGTGTATGTACAGAGTAACAGGATCACCAATGTTCGCGCTCGCCTGTGAATCCAGAGCAGGGGCAGAGATACGCACAATGGAGAGTGGGCGGGGACACACCCCCTTGTTGCAGTAAGCGGAAAGGCTGCTACTCCGGGCGGACCTGCTGAATACGCCCCAAACAGCAATAGCATAGAGATATATACACAGAAGGATAGCACTCAATCCACGAAAGTCCCAAATGAAAGTATGGGATGTTGTAGCGAACAGAAGTAGAACTCCAGGCAGTGTGTATGTATGTATGTGTATATGTATGTATGTGTTATGTGTATGCATGTGTATATGTATGTATGTTTATATGTATGTATGTGTTATATGTATGCATGTGTATATGTATGTATGTGTATATGTGTGTGTATGTATGTATGTATGTGTTATATGTATGTATGTGTATATGTGTGTGTATGTATGTATTTGCTGTATGTATGTATGTGTATGTGTATGTATTTATGTATGTGTATATGTATGTGTATATGTGTGTGTATGTATGTATGTTATTTGTATGTATATGTATGTGTATATGTGTATGTATGTGTTATATGTATGTATATGTATGTGTATGTATTTATGTATGTGTATATGTATGTATGTGTATATGTGTGTGTATGTATGTGTTATATGTATGTATGTGTATGTATTTATGTATGTGTATATGTATGTATGTGTATATGTGTGTGTATGTATGTATGTTATTTGTATGTATATGTATGTGTATATGTGTATGTATGTATGTGTTATATGTATGTATGTGTATATGTATGTATGTATGTGTATATGTGTGTGTATGTATGTATGTATGTGTTATATGTATGTATGTGTATATATGTATGTATGTATGTGTATATATGTATGTATGTGTATATATGTATGTGCATATGTGTGTATATATGTATGTATATATGTGTTATATGTATGTATGTGTGTGTATGTATGCATGTGTATATGTATGTATGTGTATATGTATGTATGTGTATATGTGTATGTATGTATGTATGTGTTATATGTATGTATGTGTATATGTATGTATGTATGTATGTGTATATGTGTGTATATGTATGTATGTGTATATGTGTGTGTATGTATGTATGTGTTATATGTATGTATGTGTATGTATTTATGTATGTGTATATGTATGTATGTGTATATGTGTGTGTATGTATATTATTTGTATGTATATGTATGTGTATTGTATATGTGTATGTATGTATGTATGTAAGTGTTATATGTATGTATGTGTATATTCATGTATGTATGTGTATATATGTATGTATGTGCATATGTGTGTGTATGTATGTATGTATGGATGAATCTCAGTCATGTTTTTATCCTGTTGTGATAATACTGCACCGATACCTGAGTCAGATGCATCTACTTCAAGAATAAATTCTAAATCAAAGTCTGGCATAGCTAAGATGGGTGCTGTGGTAAAATATTCTTTCAACTTGTTGAAAGCTTGACTTGCGGATTCTGTCCATTTAAATCTTTGTTTTTCACTAGTAAGTGCTGTTAATGGTTTAACGATTGAAGAATTTTTTTTAATAAACTTTCTATAAAAGTTCGCAAAACCAATGAATCGTTGTACAATGAATCGTTGTACAGATTTTGTTGAAGTGGGAGTAGGCCAATTCAAAATTGCTGATACCTTCTCGGAATATCTCGTTTATAAAAAACTGAAAAGTTGCTGGGGCATTACTCAGACCGAAAGGCATTACATTATACTGAAAAAGGCCATATCTAGTCCAGAATGCCGTCTTCCATTCGTGACCATCTTTGATTCTAATCAAATTATAAGCCCCCTTTAAATCTAGTTTGCTGTATATAGTGGCACCAGTTAGACGCTCCAAAAGTTCTGGTATTAAAGGTAAAGGGTATCTGTTTTTTATTGTGATGTTATTCAATGCCCTATAATCAATAATAGGTCTTATGGTACCATCCTTGTTTCTTACTAGAAACATTCCTGTAGCTGCAGGGGATGTGGAGTGTGAAATAAATCCCTTACGTAAATTTTCGTCTAGGTAATTTCTAATATATTGAAGTTCCTCTTGAGAGAGAGGATAGATCTTACCATGAGGGATTTTAGAACCAGGTATTATATCGATAGGTCAGTCAAAATCCCTATGGGGTGGAAGGTTTTCTGCCTCTTTTAAATTGAATACTTCTGCCAAATCCTGATAACACGAGGGTAAACCATTATCAAGTGACGCTATGGTTTGATGTGGGTAACAAGTCTTTGAACAAAAGGCAGAATCTAATGTTACCTTACTTGAAACACAATTTATGTTTGGGTTGTGTTTCTTCAACCAAGGATACCCTAAGATGAGAGTATGCTGATGTATGGATATGAGATCAAAGGATAAATATTCAGTGTGTCCTTGGAATGATGTTACAAGCAGGGGAACAGTATGATGTGTGATAGGTCCTTGTTCTATGAATGAACCATCTATTAACTTAATGGAGACAGGGTTTTGTTTGCATATAACTGGTATTTTATTTTTATATACATAGGTGGAATCAATGTAATTGCCAGATGCTCTTGAATCAATTGATGCCTTGGTTTGGATATTTTTCTGGTCCCACTGTAAAGAAATGGACAAAGTCATATGGGTATCATTTGTAATGCTGTAAATAAAGTCACTGGTTATTGTCTTACCATTCTTTTGTTTTTTTAACATAGGACAAGTGGATACTGAATGTTCCTTGTGAGCACAGTATAAACAGAGGTTTTCCAACCTCCTTCTAATTTTTTCCTCTGGTGGCAGAGGTCCTCTAAGAACTCCAATCTCCATGGGGGTAGCACTGCCATGAGCTCTGTCATGGCTTGTGGTGACTTGGTAAGGTTTCCTGGATGGGGTATCATAAGAGGCCCTCTCTGCTCTCCTTTCTCTCAAACGTCGATCCAAAGAGGTGCTTAATTTGATAAGCCCCTCAAGAGTATCAGGGATCTCCAGACGTGAAAGTTCATCTTTGAGTGATTCAGACAACCCCAGACGATATTGATTCTTTAAACTGATTTCATTCCACTGAGAGTCCTCTGCCCACATCTGAAACTCAGTGGTATAATCCTCCACATTTCTCTTACCCTGTTTTAAAGACCTTAATCTCGTTTCAGCATTTATTTGAGTATTTGAGTCTTGATATAGACTAGTCAAAGCAGAAAAAAAATCCTGTAATGAATCTAGGATAGGGTTATTGTTTTCAAAAAACCTATTAGCCCAAGTCCTAGGTTCACCTTGTAAAAAAGATATTGTGGTACATACTTTAATGCGCTCAGTGTGATAAGTCTTAGGTCTAAGGGAGAATAATAAGTTACAGGCATTCTTAAATTCCCTGAACTCAGAACGTTTCCCTGAGAAAGGTTGTGGATAATTAATATGAGGTTCAGGTGGATCATGAGGTTTTTGTGAAACATAATCTTTAACTATAGTTTTAAGTGCAGCATTTTCAGTTTGCACTTCAGTTACTGCTCTTGCCAAATAATCAAGTTTGAGATAGACATTATTAAACTCCTTCTTTATTTCATTAGGATCCATAATAGTAAATATTCCAATCAAAAAAGATTTTGATTGTCTTTTGGGCCTGATTATTATGTGGTATTGTGAGCTTTGTAAATCAGGAAACAAGGATTTATGGCAATAGTTATGAAGGTTAGCCCTAAAATTAGAGCTTGTTGCTCTTTTTTGTATTAATCAGAAAACAACTTCTATGTAGCCTGATTAAACAATATGAGACATTTAATATATGATGAATTTTAGTATTAACTACAAACTTATGTGTTAATAAAAATAAGGATATAATAATGAGATACATATCATATGTTCAATATATATCGAAAGGAAGCCACGGAAGGAGTAGATATACTGACATGGTCTGAATCAGTAATGATAGTAACAAAAATAGAACTCCTTTACTTCACGCAATCACACACAACCTAAAATATTTACAGGTTCAGACACTCCGCAGACACACAGTGTTTGTTTGTAATGGATATTGCAGATAATAGGATTTGCCCAATAATTCAGAATGGTGACAACAACATGCAGGTAAGAAGCTTAAAGGCTTTAGTTTGGTTCGTGTACGTTACCACCTTAAGGACCGTGAGTGTTCCGTTACCGCATTGGGAGATCCGTGTCTGGGACAGGCAGCATGTGTGAATGCGGCTTACTTCCGGGTAGCGGTAAAAAAGTAGATCCGGCCGTTCAGTGATCCAGACTCGGTAATAACAAAGTTGCACAAAAACATATGAGATTCAAAAAGGTAACAAAAGTAAATATTGGAACGATACTTAGCACAGAATACGAGTGATAGGAGACCTGAAATAGGAATAGCTACATCAGAGTAGGTATGACTTCAATAATCAGGCAGTAAATGAATGCAACAGGTAGTCCTTAAATAGGAAGGAGATCACATAGGAGGAGTTAGAGTTAAAGGTATACCACAGCTAGCTTGAGAGCCCTAATTATATCTAGAATATCATCTAATGGGGTCTCAACCTGAAGAGCCTCCTCCAGAGCCTCGAACCAAAAAGCAGCTGCAGTAGTTACAGGAACAATGCACGCTATAGGTTGCAGAAGAAAACCCTGATGAATAAATATTTTCTTTAGGAGACCCTCTAATTTTTTATCCATAGGATCTTTGAAAGCACAACTGTCCTCAATAGGTATAGTTGTACGCTTAGCCAGGGTAGAAATAGCTCCCTCCACCTTAGGGACCGTCTGCCACGAGTCCCGTATGGTGTCTGATATGGGAAACATTTTCTTAAAAGTAGGAGGGGGAGCGAACGGAATACCTGGTCTATCCCACTCCTTAGTAACAATGTCCGAAATCCTCTTAGGGACCGGAAAAACATCAGTGTAGGCAGGAACCTCTAGAAATCTGTCCATTTTACAAAAATTCTCTGATACTACAATAGGGTCACAATCATCCAGAGTCGCTAAAACCTCCCTGAGCAATAAGCGGAGGTGTTCTAGTTTAAATTTAAAAGCCGTCATATCTGAGTCTGTCTAAGGGAACATCTTTCCTGAATCAGAAATCTCTCCCTCAGACAGCAAATCCCTCACCCCCAACTCAGAACATTGTGAGGGTACATCAGATATGGCTAATAAAGCTTCAGGGGGCTCAGCATTTGTTCTCACACCAGACCTACTGCACTTTCCCATGCATCCCAGGCAGCTTAGATAAAACCTCTGTGAGGGTAGTATTCATAACTGCGGCCATATCTTGCAGGGTGAAAGAATTAGACGCACTAGAAGTACTTGGCGTCGCTTGTGCGGGCGTTAATGGTTGTGACACTTGGGGAGAATTAGATGGCATAACCTGATTCCCTTCTGACTAAGAATCATCCTGCGACATACTTTTAGTAGCTAAAATATGTTCTTTACAATTTATTGACCTTTCAGTGCATGAGGGACACATTCTAAGTGGGGGTCAGACATGTTGAACAGGCTAGTAATGACTACAAACAAGCATGAAAACACTTTATTTAGTGAAAAAAATAACAATCTTAAAAAACGGTACTGCGCCTTTAAGAGAAAAAAAGCATACACGTTCTGCAAAACTGCTTTAAAATGCACCAAATTTTTCAAATGTTTGCATGCAGACTCAATGTGTGTAGTTAAGTTTGCTCCACAAGGAAATTTAACATTTAACCCTTTAATGTGCAAACCGGATTGAAATGAGGCCTAAATCCAGAAAAAACACCCCCAGCACCTTGCCACAGCCCTGCTGTGGTGCCTACCTACCCTCAGGGATAGTAAATATGGGGTTAAAGCTTTGATTTGGCCCAAACATTCACAAGGGCCCTCAGGAGTTGGAGCTTGCTGTTTGCTGAGTGAAAACAACTGCGCATCTGGGGGTCGATCCGATAAAAATCGTCGCCCGCAAAAGCCGGCGACGCCAAGAATTGCGCGGATTTGGTATCCTATATACGGCGTAAGCTAGAAGTTACGCGCGTAGATTTCTGGCGTCGCCCGTAGTTTTTTGGCCCATAGACTGACATATAAAACACGCGCAATTTGCTATCCTATATACGGCGTAAGGACTTACGCGCGCAGATTTTTCTAAATCTACGCCTTTCTCAGCTCGCCACAAATTGAAGGCGCAGGTACCCTTGCACTGACTTAGAAACCAACGTAACTCTCAGAAGGCCTAACAAATGCATGCCTAACAATATACATAGCAGCAGCTTGTTCACAAATAGTTAACCTCTTAAAAGCATTTATTATTCCTGCCCCTGCAAGTGTGTCAAACCAATCACAAACAGCACAACCCCTCACCTGCAACCTTAAAACACCTGCAAATGCACACCCTCATTAGCCACCATGTTTCCCTTGCAGTATATAGCATTTAGAGTGAGACAGCGTCGTGGGGCACAAGGGGTGCTGGAACCCCTACAAGCCCCTGTTTTGGATGGTATCCCTGCTGCTGAGGTCCCTGGTCATGGTGCTGTAGCTGTCCCTGCTCCAGCTGCTGCTGCTGCCCTCCCTGATCCTCCTGCTATTGTCCCTGTTCCTGGTGCTCCCCATGCTGCTGTTGCTGCAGCTGCCCATAGGCCAGCAGGGCCTATAAGACGAAGGCATCAGCAGAGGGGAAGAGCACCAAGGGTACACAGGGTTAGGGTCACCCTGTTTGGGATGACAGAAGTGGAGGTCAGGGAAAAATATCGCTTGACATCTGCAAGCCTCATTAACCTATATGAGGTCTTGAAGGATGAAATTGACCCTCAAGCGTATAGGAACCGAGCTCTGACTGGTATGCAGAAGCTGTTGTGTGTTGTACACTTCCTGGCAACTGGCTCATACCAGTCAACAGAGGGGCTTGTGTCTGGCCTAGCGCAGTCTACCTTCTCCAGGATTCTAGGGGAGGTTCTGACTGCTCTAGATAACCAGACACAACGATACATTCATTTCCCCCATACCCCCCAGGAATGGAACCGTCTTAAACAAGGCTTCTATCGACTGGGGGGTATTCCTAATGTCATGGGGGCAATTGATTGCACACATGTGCGTATTGTGGCCCCACATGAGGAGACAATCCTCTATATTAACAGGAAAGGGTTTCACTCATTGAATTGCCAGATGGTCTGCGATACCAATCTGAAATTCTTACATGTGTATGCAGGCTTCCCAGGGAGTGCACATGATTCCTACATCCTGCGCCAGACCTCCTTATTCAATATGTTTGAAAATGGAACACTTTCGGGAGGATGGCTGCTTGGTGAGTACCTTCATTCTGTCTGTATATTTATAATAAAGGGACACTAAACACATATTGTCATCTCATGTGTCAGATAGAGAATACAATGTTAAACAGCATTATAATTCACTTCTCTTATATCATTTTATTCATTCTTTAAATATATTTTTTTAAAGATTTTCTAATTCACATATATGAGCCAATCATATGAGGCTTCTATGTGCAGCCACCAATCAGCAGCTATTGAGCATATCTAATATGCTTGTCATCAAGAGTTATCTATAGAATGGAGAAAATGATCTAATCAAAGTTAATTATCAAGCTGCTAACAATTGCAGGTTATTATTAAATGGACAGTCTAGTATAAATTGCTCTTCCATTATTCAGATAGGCCTTTGAATTTTAATTAACTATCCTGATTACTTCCATTAATATTTTGATGAAATCTATCTTTTATATGTGATTCATGTTGTGTCCCTTTAAAGCACATGATGTACCTGTAGTAATCCAAACACATATGTTACATGACAGGTGATGCAGGGTACGGCTGCAGACCATGGCTATTAACCCCCTTGGTGCACCCCATTACAGAGCCACAACTCAGGTACCAGGAGGCACACATAAGAACAAGGAATGTCATTGAAAGGAGCTTTGGCCTATTAAAAACCAGGTTCAGGTGTCTGGATGTTACAGGCGGAGCACTACAGTATAACCCCAACAAAGTGTGTTCCATTGTCAATGCTTGCTGTATTCTACACAACATTGCTGTGGACACACGTTTGTTGGGGGACATTGACCCAGAGCAGCAGCAGCAGCTGGTTCCTGTACCTGAGGATGTGGACAGGGGGACACTGAGGGGGAATGAAGTGAGGGATTATGTCATCCGGGAATACTTCACCTGTAAGTTACTTATTCATAATTACAGTAAACCGTAACATTCACATGTATTATGATGTTTGACAGTACCTCACCAACCATTGCATGTGTATATATCATGTCTTGCAGAATGTAAAGGTTTGGATTTCCACTGCATGTAAGTGAAAGTACTACATCCCAACCCCCTTCCCTTAAAGGGACACTATACCCAAACATATTATTTCATGATTAAGGATAGAGAAGATAAATTATAACAAACCTTATAATTGAAATAAATGACCTATTTTCATTATTAATTTAGATATACTTTAATGAAGACATAGAAATGCACACAGTGAAGAAATTGCAGGAGGCATCTATATACAGCTACTAATCATCAGCTACCAAACACATCTTGATATTTTTTTCAGCAAAGAATATCAATAGAATGAAGCTACAGAAATAATAGAATGAAATTATAGTTTAATTTAGAAATTATCTTCACCTTCAAAATCATGAAGTTAAAATATTTGCTTTAATGTCCCTTTAACAACCCTAATTACTGTATATTTATAATTTGTTTAATTCATGTTTAGTTCACTATCATTAAGAATGAGGATAATGGATATTTATACCTTATGTTCACACATTCTTTAAATATATTATTAGTTATATATACCAACGTGTCAATTTATATTGGATGTGAGAAACCTTGATGTACATCTTAGAAGTTAATATTACTATATGTACCGTTGAGACACAACCATGTCATGTTGTTTATTGAGCATGAATATGTCATAAACATTATAATAATACCTTTTTGGTCCACTTCAACACAGGTATTATTATATGTTTTAACAATATTACTGTACTAAAACACAACTCACATGGATGTGGATGACAATTAGATAGTAAATAACAGAGGACAAGATTTTCAAAGAAATTGAATAATATTTTTTTTTTTTTTAGGCCTCTTAGATGAGGGGCCTGGTGTGGGTCTTCTGCCTCTCCTGGGTTGTGTGGATACACTAGGAGTGCTGGTCACAGAGGAGATACTTGATGCCATGTCCTGCTGTTGGGTGAAATGCTCCACCAAAGCCCCCAACAGTTGATTCTGTTCCCTCCATCTTTGGTCACTTTGGATTTGCATGTCCGATATTACATGTAGCATTTGGTTCTGATTTTGGACCATAGCTGATAGCGATGCTGCCATGTCCCTTTGCAGCTCATTCGACCTCTGTTGCAAACGGTGTTGGGTTCTATGGAACCTGTGTTGTTCCCTCTGCATATTCTGACACGTTTCCGTTAGAGTCTCACAGGTCAAAGTTTGCCTCCTCTGTAGTGAGATATATTCTTCACCCATGGCAGAACTCAATTGATCCATGGGCTCTTCATCAGCAGGGACAATAGGCTCTCTTTCAATGACGTGTTCCTCAGCTGGAGGTGCCAGAACAACAACCTCAGCTGGAGGTGCCGGAACATTAACCTCAGCTGGAGGTGCATCAACAATAACCTCTGTTGGAGGTGCATCAACAATAACCTCTGTTGGAGGTGCAGCAACAATGACCTCTGTTGGAGGTGCATCAACAATAACCTCTGTTGGAGGTGCAGCAACAATGACCTCTGTTGGAGGTGCAGCAACAATGACCTCTGTTGGAGGTGCAGCAACAATGACCTCTGTTGGAGGTGCAGCAACAATGACCTCTGTTGGAGGTGCCGGAACATAAACAGCAGCTGGACGTACAGGAAGAGATATCTCAGCAGGAGGTGCAGCCACAGGGATATGAGCTGGAGGTGCAGGGCGATGGATTACAGTTGGTGGAGCCCTTCCAACTGAAGATGATGGTCCAGATGTCGGGATGGACCGATAGTCCCAATGTCCGCTGGTGTGCATCCACTCAGCCTGCTGGTATACTCCTGTGGTGCCCTGATATTCTTGGGGGGGGGGAAAATACATCTACCCTTTGGGGCTGATGGGGCTCCCCCTCCAAGCCATAGGAATATTCCTCCTGCCACGGGTCCTGCCAGGTATCCTCCTCTAATGCAGGTGGCATGATATGTGGATGTTCAATCGATGCAGTCCAAGACATCTCATGCCTGGCATACTCCTGCTGTCGTATCTGTACCGGTGGTTGTGGTGGACATATATTTAGAACCGGTGTTGGGGGATTCATGGGCATAGGCACCCTGGTGACTGGAGGTTCTGTGAAGGAGTCAAATGATGAGAGTGATTAGTACAGTCACATATCTATCCATGTGGGCATACAATTTACATGCTAGGGCCTATCCACATTCTCATGTCAAACTCTATAACATGCTTGTGCACATTGAGATTTGTGATATGAGGGTTTGTAATATGCTAATTATACATGTATGTGTTTCATACAATAGTTCTGTGTACATGTCAGTGATGGAGAAAATGTGTTCTTTAAGTGACACTATGGTTGTGATGACTATGGTGTCCATTTACTGAAAGGTCTACATGTGGCTTGTGGCCTGTGTTACTCTGAGACATGTTAGTATTTCACTATTCTACCTCATATCATGATTTTCAATGTGTTAAGTAGCATTAAATGGACATGCAACCCATATTTATTATTTCATGATTCAGCTAGCCAAGCATGGAATTTTAAAAAACTTGTAATTTACTTCCAGTAGCTAATATGCTTCATTATCTTGATATTCTTAGCTGATATGCATTTATTGATAGGCTCAGAAGCTGCTGATTGTTGGCTGTACATCAATGCCTCGTGTGATTGCCTCACCCATGTGCATTGATATTTAATAAACTAAGATTTTCAAAATAATAATTAAATATAGATAATGGAAGTAAATATGGATGTTGTTTAAAACTATATTCTCTATCTGAATAATGAAAAAAGATCTTTGTGTTTCATGTCCCTTTAATGTTAAATATCATTGTATATTTAGTTGTTAGTAATCAAAATACCATGATCCTCATTGTGTACATGAATGTGTGACAATATAGGATGTTATAACACAAATACATATTATACTAGTGTGTGGGATGTTACTCACCAGCATGCTGTGCTGATGTTGCAGTCCCTGAGTCACGAGCCCCTGGAAGTCCACGGACTGCTGTGAGGCTCAGGGACCTACGAATGAGCTCCTGCCACTCATTGTATTCTGCCTCATAGTGAGGCCCACCTCCTGTTGCCCTCTGGGAGATTGCTTCCTGGCCCATCCTCTCCTTGACCCTCCTCTTGCAATCATTCCATCTCTTCTTAAGCCCGTCAACATTCCTCCTCTGTTGGGACACTCCATTGACGGCCTCCACCACCTTCTGCCAAGCATCCTTACGCCTCCGGGCAACTCCTTTGCCCTTCTCTTGTCCAAAGAGGGCATTATGGTTCTCCAGGACAGCCTGGACGAGAGCGAGGTTTTCTGCAAAACTGAAATTGGGACACCTCATACGCTCCTCGTCCTGGGCTGCCTGGCTCCCTCCCTGGGATGTCCCTGGTGTGGGTTCCTCCCTATCCTCTCCCTCCTCCCCCCTTCTATCCCCATGTGCACCCTCTATCCCTCTTCTCAGTGTGCCTGGCCTTTGGGCAACCCCACTCCCATCCTCCCTTCTGGCTCTCCCTCTCCCCACTCCGCTCACTCCCTGACGGGGACCCTGCTGCTCCTCCTGTACATAATCCTCTCCCTGCGACTCCCCTTCCCTCCTCCCCCCAGCCCTATCTCTCCCTGACATCCTCACACTACACACACTCACACACTCACACTCACTCCCACTTCAATCACACACAATCACAACCAGACACTCAGCCTTTCAAACTGTAAAAGATAAATAAAGAGTGTTGGGTGTTATAAAAAAAAAGTGTTGTGTATTTTGTATATGTGTGTATGCAAAATGTGTGCAATATGAAAAAAAGTGTAAGTAAATGTACTGGCTTAACAATCCAACCAACAATCCGACCTAACTAACTTTTGATGATGCTCCTTTCTCACTACTCTTACCACTAATCTCTCTACTCGCTGTAGTGTGCTGTAGCTCCAAGAACCAACCAAACACACTAAAGAAATTGCGGCTGCGCAGGGGTTTAAGTATGATTTTTGAATCTCGTCATTACGTGGCGCATCTCTTAGAACTGGCATTATTTTTTACGAGTCGTAGGCTAATTTGCATAAAACTACACTTTATTGAGACTTTACGTGAACAAAAAACAGGCGCAAGTACTTGCGACGACTAAAAGGTGTATTTGCGCACATTTTGGCTGCTCGTCGGTTTTCATGACTTACGCCAGTTTAGCATCTGACGGCGGTGAATATTGGATAGCTCGAGTTGCGAGCTGAAACTGCGGGCGACGCGGGTTACCTCGCTTGCGCCGAAAACTACGACCTATATCGGATCGCGCCCCAGAGGAGCGAAAATAGGCCCCGCCCATCTCACTTGATGTCTCTACAGCCTCAAAGAACCACACTAGAGCGGTTTTAAACTAGCCATGTGGGTTCTGAGACCCAAAAAATAAGCCAAGTGTACCCTTAATAAAGTTGCCCAAAAACGTTATTGCCCACAAAACGTTAACAGCACTCCCAGTTCATAAAACGTTTGCCCACAAACATTCAAAACTCAGTGTCAACCATTTTTGTAATTAGCCCCTTATGCAAGCTTAGTAATACCCTTCTATAACTCTTAGGATTACTGCTTACCCTTATCCTCATGAGGATACTGTCAGCCTTTCTGAAATACAGTCTCTCCAGAAAAAATGACTGAACATACCTCACTGCTGTATAGCATGAAAACGTTCCTCACACTGAAGTTTCCTGTACTCCTCAGCCTCTGTGGGAACTGCACTGGATCTTAGTTACAAATGCTAAGATCATCAGCCTCCAGGCAGAAGTCTTCATCCATCTGCTGCCTGAGAGTAAATAGTACACACCGGTACCATTTAAAAGAAAAAACTCTTGCTTGAAGAAATTAAAAACTAATATTTTAGCACCTCTTTCACTTTACCTTTCATAGTACTTAAAGTAGGCAAAGAGAATGACTGGGGGGTGGAGCTAAGGTAGGAACTATATAGACAGCTCTGCTGTGGTGCTCTTTGCCACTTCCTGTTAGCAGGAGGATAATATCCCACAAGTAAAGGATGAATCCGTGGACTCGTCGTACCTTATAGAAGAAATAATTTGAACATTTCATTATTCACAAACAGTAGACAATTGGAAACACCTCTCATTTACCTCTAGTATAGCATTTCATTTATTCAACTCATATGCTTGCATGAACAGCATATCTACATAGGCTCAACACATGATCATTAATGGATGCACATACATTACTTTTATCATTCACTCATACATGTGCATTGATATTATGGACAAAAAAACACATTAGATTCTCTCTATGAATCATGAAACATAAAATATGGATTTACTGTCCCTTTAACATCATGATTCACTCAGAATATTACATTAGGAATTACGTACAATAAGAACATCATTAGAACAGATTACAGCTGTCACTTTTTGGGAAGGAACAACAATGCTATACTGCTTTATATAAGTCAGCATAGGTGGGAGAGAATCACCATACATACATATATGTACATAACACGCATCACACAACAGCAAAGCACACATTTATATTTTTCATCAGCACACAATAACAATGTAGTAAAATACAACAACAGAATGAGGATTTGATAACTAGACAGGCAGGTTGCTAAAATGATGACGTCATTAGAAGCTTCAACCATACACATTACAGCTTTAGGACTGTACCGCCCCTTTCAGAAGTTTAGCACTCAATACTACAATACAACATATACGTAAACGAGAGTTTGGAACATCATTATTATTGCGATTTTAAAGGGACGCGTACAATATTGACATCTCGCAAATCACTTATATATACAATACTAGAGATGTCAGCCAGAAGATCTTCATTATTATTGCGATTTTTAAGGGACGCGTACAATATTGACATCTCCCCAATAACTTATATATACAATATTATAGATGTCAGCTGTTACTTTATCGTTTACAAACAATATTGCTGCAACATTGATCGATCAGATTCTATGCCATGTCTATGCACACATTATACACAAGTATGCACTTTCATGTTAGTATGGACGTGTGCTTTTTACAATAAGATCACGTTTAATAAGTATTTATTACGCATATTAACAAACATCACAAAGGTGCACTGTATATGTTATATTTTACACTTTCACATTGCGATTCATTGGGGGGAAGCAAAATTTAAGCAAACACCTAAAAATGCCCACTTTGAAAGCATTTGCACCGCTCACATACAAACAAGTGTATACAATCAGCAATCATTACGAACTCACTACCATTGGACTAATTGCACTATAAAACCCCCAAATAACATGGCCAAAGCGTCCCTTGTGATCGACATTGTATCAAATCGCTTTTGTGTTTTTGCATACCTTGTTACTCCTTGTGTGTTTGCTCTGCTGTTTGGCTTTGTGCTGCTTAGCTTGGCAAATATGCATAATGCTCAGTTAGCTGCTGCTGGTGCTGTTGCACGAGTAGTGGTCAATAGAATCAGGCGGGCTCAGCGGCTCCAAGAGAGACAAAGGGCTTGTCTGGTTAGAGGTCCTCCTCTTCCCAGGGTGAGGCCCACCTTGGATAACATGAGCGACTTCGAGGTTTATGAACAGCTCATTAGCCTTTACGATGTTCTTAAACCTCATATGGAGCCACGTAGACGTATGCGTACTGCAATCCCTGGTATGACCAAGATGCTAAGTTGCATACACTTCCTGGCCTCCGGGAGTTTTCAATCTGGAGAGGGGTACCTGCATGGGCTTGAACAGGGTACCTTCTCTGTGGTTTTTGACAACTTTCTGGACGCCATGGTACGAGTCAGTAAGCGTTACATAGGATTCCTTCAAAATAATGGTCATTGGAGGCACCTGAATAGGGAATTCTATGTAATAGCTCGAATACCCAATGTCTTGGGAGCAATAGATTGCACCCACATTGCGCTGCGTGCTCCAGAACATGACCAGCCCTTCCGAAATCACAAACACTTCCATAGTCTCAACGTGCAGTTTGTTTGTGATGCACGGATGCGGATTATGCAGTTGTGTGTGAATTTCGGCGGGGTTTGTCATGATGCCCGCATCCTTAGACAGTCGTCCCTGTGGCGGCAGTTTGAGGGCAGACAGTTTCCCCCTGGGTGGCTCGTTGGTGAGTACTTGTGCACAACATGGTTAAGTAGCTAGACAATTGCCAATGTAGTCTTAAAAAACAGTTGTGTTTTTGTAATGTGCAAAATAGTCAGCTATAGGATGCAATTTAACCATTTAATTTTCTTTCCGCAAATGTCTAGTTTTAGCTCCAAACAGATATGTAGCATGTCTTAGCTTAAATGGGCAGCTCTAGGATACAATGTAACCATTTCTTTCTCTTTTAGCAAATGTCTGCTTTATGTGAAATACGCATAGGTAGCATGTCTTAGCTTAAATGTGCATTTATAGAATGCGCTTTAACCATGTCATTGTCTCTTTACGCAAATGTTTAGTTTTAGCGCCAAACAGATATGTAGCATGTCTTAGCTTAAATGTGCATTTATAGAATGCGCTTTAACCATGTCATTGTCTCTTTCCGCAAATGTCTAGTTTTAGCTCCAAACAGATATGTAGCATGTCTTAGCTTAAATGGGCAGCTCTAGGATGCAATGTAACCATTGCTTTCTCTTTTAGCAAATGTCTGCTTTATGCGAAATACGCATAGGTAGCATGTCTTAGCTTAAATGTGCAGATGTAGAATGCGCTTTAACCATGTCATTGTCTCTTTCCGCAAATGTCTAGTTTTAGCTCCAAAAAGATATGTAGCATGTGTTAGCTTAAATGTGCAGATGTAGAATGCTCTTTAACCATGTCATTGTCTATTTCCGCATATGTCTAGTTTTAGCTCCAAACAGATATGTAGCATGTCTTAGCTTAAATGGGCAGATAGAGAATGCGATTTTAACATATAATTATTTTTTAATTAAAATGTTTATATTAGGTGATTTTCGTGTACACAAATGAATTGTATTTTAATATAATAATTTGAACTATATTTATTATATTTGTCATTTTGTTATGTTCATTATTTATAGGTGATTCTGGTTACATGAGGCGAGCTTGGCTCATTACGCCGTTGCGTAACCCCACCGACGAGGCCCAGGGGTGCTATAATAGGGCGCACAAGCGGACTAGGGCTGTAGTGGGGAGGATGTTTGGGCTCCTCAAAATGAGACTAAGATGCCTGGACAGGTCTGGAGGAGCCCTCCAATACAGCCCTAGTAAGGTGGCGAAGATTGTTATAGCCTGCAGCATCCTGCATAACATTGCACAGCGGGCTGGGATGCTGCAGGCCGTCCAGGCACCCCAACGCCTCCTCCAAGATGAGGAGGATGACCCTGTTCTAGAGGGGCCATTCCAGGACGTGGGGCTCAACCGCCACTTCAGACGGTAAATAATAGAAGTTAGATAGGAGTATTGTGAATATGTGTGAATTCTAGGGAAATGAAAAGTAGAGAATTGTGCAAACATGTTATGATTGTTCATCAAATGATTCTAAAAATTAATTTTTATTATTATAGGTGATGCTTCTGGCATTGGGTCCTGTTACGACTTCGCCACCGGGTTTTTAAAGACATCAGCTGGTAAGTATAGATAAGAATTTTGCACAATCACCCATCATATGGCATACATTTAAAAAAATAGTATTTAGTTTACACATTACTAGATTTCTGGATACTCAGAAAGGGATCCTCTAGCAAGACTATATGCTTCAAAGTCATATTCAAAGTCACACATCAGAGGTTAGGTATGCACAATGTATGACTCATCTTCATACTTGATTAATAGAACATAACACAAGATGCTACACACGCGTAGTAAGCTAGTGATATAAATAGTTTCAGAAATGGGGGGGGGGGGAGGGGTGCAGAACTAATTCACACACTTCTGTTAATTATTTGATTTTCACTTTTTCTGCCATTAGGGAGATGACTTCATCTAAAGACTAAAAGGGAAAAATTCAAGACTGAAAGTGAAGAATTCAAGACTGAAAGTGAATTATCCCAGACTGAAAGTGAAGTATCCCAAACTAAAAGTGAAGAATCCAAGATTGAAAGTGATGAATACCAATGTGATCATGTCTGGCATTGCCTTTCAAATGTGCTGACCTTGAAAACCATGCAAAGACACATTCACATGGTAAGTGGCAACAACTTTATGGACTAAGGCTGTGGATGCATCCTATTGGAGACACTTATATTTTTCTTTTTATAGATGGTATTTCACAATCCTCCATTTTGAAAATGATGAATAAGACACCTAATAATGAAGATAAACTGTTATTTTGAAGAGAATTTATTGCCTTTCAAAGACTATACATCCAGGTTAGTTTGCACAATGCATGCTATTTAAGAATCACAAGAGGAAGAATGTTAAAAGGAATAGATACATGTCCTATATTAGAATATGTTTATTTTAAATACATTACCCCTACTTTGTGCTAGAGAGGACTCAGATTCTGACCAATCAGACAAAGGGATATATTTTATAGTTGATATAGAGGTATATTATTTGAAGGGACATGAAATATTACATTCAATTATGTTCCTCATACAATATAAATATATTTTTACAATGTGATGTGCATTATTTTGTCTAATTTTAAATGCTAATGTTTAATTCTAAGATTGATTAGACAATATAATGGTATTAATTTCAAATTTTGGATAGATATAGATTTCATGTATGAACCTGTTTTTAATATCAAGACAAAAAAATACATGTTAGAGCATAGACACAAGATGATTTAACAATTATTAGATTTAATGAATATTTTAAGACGTGTTCATGAAATGACTAATGTGTTTAATATTTTTCTTCTTTCTTTTTCAGAGTTTCATCTGTGATGAATGACCTTTTCTTCTTTTTTTTTTCTTTTTTTTCTTGTCAATAAATTTATTTTCATACTATATATTTTTCTATTTTTTTTTTATTAAAATACATATTCTTAGAGACATATCTCTATCACAGTAAGATAAGAAGAAATATATCCATCTAATATTCTGACAAGTAAACAAAATATTACTCCCATGACTGTTAAAGTAATCTGTTTGACAAGCACATGCCTGATATCAAATATACTAATTTTGTTTAACTTATTGAATGAAAAATATCAACACAGCTTATTCAGATAATGTTAAAGTCAAGTATCTTCCTAATTTTAATTGCTAGTTAAATACATCTATCTATGCTTTTATTGTGTGATTTATAGATGTTAAAATCATAAAATGTTTATGACGAGGATATGTAGTCTAAATTATACAGAACAACTTTGTTCATTTCACTTTTAAGAAATGAAAGTGTTTAACTATTAACTTACATTAAAGTGACAGTGTAGTTGAATGTTAGATTTACATTCTAATATCTGTAATCTTCCTTAGGTATCCAAAAACATTATTACACTAAATATAGGTTATTCAGCTTTAATTATGTTTATGTAATATTTTTTAAATGATCTGTAAATGAAAAGTAAGTTAATTTCATATTTATACCAAGCTAATTATTGTATGCCATATTGATTACTTTTCAGTTCTAGTGGAGTAATTTGAAGGGTCAGTTAACTATAGATATATCAAAAGATAACTTCTAGCAATTATACTCCTTACCTGTTGGATAGATATCACATATCTATATGTATTTTCATTCCCCTTTAGTTTCTTTCTACAATGTTAACTCCACATATTCCTAATGGTTTGGTCCTTAAAGGGACATTCCCAATATATTTCATTTAGTGAATCAGAGATAATACAAATCCTTTAAAACAAACAACATTTAAACATACTTTTATTATCTAATTCTATTCAGTCTTTAGATATCCTTTGTTAAAGAAATAGCAATGCACATGGGTTAGACAATGACATAAGGCATCTATGTGCAACCAACAATCAGCAGCAACAAAAAAAAGCAGCAACTGAAAAAAGCTAATGAGATAATCAAAATAAATATGACGTTGTTTTCACATTGTATTTATGTATCTAAATCTGTAAAGAACATATAGCTTAATGTCCCTTTAAGATATTTCATTCACAGTGGGGCAAACATTACAGAAGGTAATACAAATATGCTTGATTCTCATGTAATACTAAGTTTCAGAAAAGGAGATGCATAGGCTTATGATCAGAAACGCATTACTGTGAAATATCTAATGAATTGTGGGTGGCCAACAATGGATATTTACAATGTTTAGACAGATGTATTTAGATCAAGTTCAAGATTGCATATTAGCTCATGAAAGTGATGGTAATTCAAAAGCGTTTATTTCTGGATTAATAAATAAAATATAATTTTAAACATTAACATTTAATTCTATCATCAATTTTAATTCATTCTTTTGTTATAATTTCATTTACAAACATATCTATATATGCTCAGTAGCTGAAGATTGGTGGATGCACAGAGATGCCTTGTGTGATTCGCTCATCCATGTGCATTTCAATTTATTCTGTTAAGAATATCTAAAGAATAAGCTAAATTGATAGTTACATTTTAAAGTATAAAAATGTATTCTCTCTCCGGATAATTTTAAGAAAATATTTTGTTGTAATGTCCCTTTAAAAATAAAAATGCCATTGCCCAATAACATATGTGATCAGTTCAGACAAATACAAGCTCGAGGTATTTTAACATTTATAAACAGATTATCCAAGTTCCGGACATTATAACCAGAAATTACGCATTTCAAAAATATCGCGTGGGAAACAAGATTCCATCTTTAAAAATTAGATTTTAATGTCACACACAATCGATGTGCATTATAAATACATTTAATAGAGAAATGCCAATACTTCACAATAAGTTCAGAAATGTATTTAATAAACAATAAATACATACAATGTTAAATTTGTATTAATAAAACTTATTTGTATTAAAGAACCTGATCGATATTAAACATCGAAATGTGTAAAACATTTACTAATGTGACTGGATTATATTTCCACAAAAAAAATCGAATCAATATTTAATGGATCACGTATATTACATCTGCATCACACATATCCGCATAATAGTCCCATGAGTTACAAATAAGTCTACATGAAAAATGTAATAACAGCACCCCCAAGAGGTATGTGTATGGAAGTTACTGAGATATGAAACATTAAGGAACAACCAATCTGAGTTCATCACACAAACATAACTTGACTCATTATGGTCTCACAGACATGATAACAAAATGTCAATATTGTATCCAATCAGATGTACAGATACCATGTCCCATGGTGCATCTCATGTTTACTTCACCATATAAAAGTCCATTACACGTTGCCATCTTTGTCAGTTCTCTAATGCCTGCTAGGTGTGATATATATATATATATATATATATATATATACAGTATATATTTTTGCTCGGACTAGCAGGCATGACGGCACCCAGGTTCAGCAAGCCGGAGAGTGCAGCACTGGTCAACCCCGTCCAGGACTTCTATCCTCAGCTGTTTGGGAACAAGAAGAGGTCGATGAAGCAGAGCACTAAGAAGGCCCTCTGGTCGTCAATCACCAATGATGTTAATTTGGTGCGTGGCTTCCAGAGGAGCCAGGATCAAATCATGCAGAGGTTCTGGGATATGAGGTTGCGTCTGCACAAAAAAGTGGACCTCAGCAGGGAGTGGGTACAAGCCCGTCGGAGGGATGGTAGGAAAGTTCCACCCCCACAGAAACTATACCTACTCACTTATGAGGTGACTTTATGCAACCTCCTCAATCTCCGGGTCCCCAGCAGATTTAGATCCTCTTGCTCCTCGGCTTCTTCTTCTTCCCTCCCAGCTGCTGAATCAGAAAGTCCTGACCCGGAGGCCAGTGCAGCTGCTTCTCCGTCCGCTGGCCTGGGAGATGAAACTTGAGAGGCTGAACCAGGTAAATATCAGACTTCATATAATATATTAATATTTGAATAGATTTTTTTTTTTTTTAAGAAATGTGTATATAGTCATATATTCAACCTATATAGATCTCACAACATACGCTACATATGATGTTTAGATAGGAAAGATGTTTCTTGCGCTCTACAGAATATGCGTCACAGAGCCAAAATGGAATTGGGCATCCGTGAAATCCCTATCATCCTCCATTTTATACATTGACTATCGAATCATAACACAGTTCTAAATATTATTTCTTATTGTTCAATATTAATCTGTATCACCCAATTGCAAATATATTACAAGTCTTTAGAAATGATACTCATCACACTACTATATCCAAAACAATTGTGAATCACGGATGTGTAATTAATCTTGGAATCATTGCGCAATGATCATGAAAGATAGAATTGCGCACACACGTGAACATGTGTTTGCTGTAACTGGCATCGCTTTAGACATGTTGGTCAAATGTATACGTTAATTAGTATATATGGGAAGAATACAGTATCCTTATTTACAATCTTCTACATTATAAAAGCTATACTTGCAAGATCAAAATAAAAAATGAACTATCTCTATCAATTGATGATAATGCAAGAAGACACAAAATGAATTAAAGCTACAAGAAATTAAACATATGTTAAAGACATCATTTTGTTTAGAATCACCTTGATTAACTCATGGGGGCCTAGTTATCAAGCCGTCAACCTCAAATACGCTGGAATTCCGCATCGTATTTGTGGCGAGGCTGATACGCCTTAGTTATCAAAGGCTCGAGACCGGCAAAAGTAGAATTTTGTGACGTAAGCATCGATCCGCCGGACTCAGTCCGACACAGATCGATTCTTACGTCACTCCAGATGTTCCGCACACAAGTGCGGCACATTCTCACTACTTTTGCTAGTTATCAAAAAACTAGCAGGTACGCTCAGCACTTTTACGGCCCAGCTTACCTGGTTTTCAATCCGCCACCCCTGGAGGCGGCGGATCCCATAGGAATCAATGGGAGTCTGACCATAGCGAAAGTACAAGTTCGCTGCTGACAGACATCCCATTGATTTCTATGGGAGCTGTCTGCACCTAACACCCTAACATGTACCCCGAGTCTAAACACCACTAATCTGTCCCCCCCTACACCGCCGCAACGAAATAAAGTTATTACCCCCTAAACCGCCGCTCCCGGAGCCCACCGCAAGCTACTCTATACATATTAACCCCTAAACCACCGCTCCCGGAGCCCACCGCAACTATAATAAATGTATTAACCCCTAAACCGCCGCTCCCTGAACCCGCCGCAACCTATATTAAATGTATTAACCCCTAATCTGCCCCCCTACACCGTCGCCACCTATAATAAATTTATTAACCCCTATCCTGCCCCCCCTACACCGTCGCCACCTATAATAAATTTATTAACCCCTAATCTGCCCCCCCTACACCGTCGCCACCTATAATAAATTTATTAACCCCTATCCTGCCCCCCACTACGCCGCCGCCACTGTAATAAAATTATTAACCCCTAAACCTAAGTCTAACCCTAACGCCCCCCTAACTTAAATATTAATTAAATAAATCTAAATAAATTAACTCTTATTAAATAAATGAATCCTATTTAAAACTAAATACTTACCTTTAAAATAAACCCTAATATAGCTACAATATAAATAATAATTATATTCTAGCTATCTTAGGATTTATATTTATTTTACAGGTACCTTTCAATTTATTTTAACTAGGTACAATAGCTATTAAATAGTTATTAACTATTTAATAGCTTACTTAGCTAAAATAAAGAGAAATGTACCTGTTAAATAAATCCTAACCTAAGTTACAATTACACCTAACACTACACTATACTTTAATAAATTATTCCTATTTAAAAATAAATACTTACCTGTAAAATAAACCCGAAGATAGCTACAATGTAATTAATAATTATATTGTAGCTATCTTAGGATTTATATTTATTTTACAGGTAACTTTGTATTTATTTTAGCTAGTTAGAATAGTTATTAAATAGTTATTAACTATTTAATAACTACCTAGCTAAAAGAAATACAAAATTACCTGTAAAATAAATCCTAACTTAAGTTACAATTAAACCTAATACTACACTATCATTAAATTAATTAAATAAACTACCTACAAATAACTACAATTAAATACAATTACATAAACTAACTAAAGTACAAAAAATAAAAAAAGCTAAGTTACAAAAAATAAAAAAATAAGTTACAAACATGTTAAAAATATTACAACAATTTTAAGCTACTTACACCTAATCTAAGCCCCCTAATAAAATAACAAACCCCCCCAAAATAAAAAAATGCCCTACCCTATTCTAAATTAAATACATTTCAAAGCTCGTTTACCTTACCAGCCCTTAAAAGGGCCATTTGTGGGGGCATGCCCCAAAGAAAACAGCTCTTTTGCCTGTAAAAGAAAAATACAACCCCCCCCAACATTAAAAGCCACCACCCACATACCCCTAATCTAACCCAAACCCCCCTTAAAATAACCTAACACTAATCCCCTGAAGATCATCCTACCTTTAGTTGTCTTCACTCAGCCGAGCCACCGATGGAACTGAAGAGGACATCCGGAGTGGAAGAAGTTAATCCTCCAAGCGGCGCTGAAGAAATCTTCCATCCGATGAAGTCATCATCCAGGCAGCGCTGAAGAAAAGTCTTCGATCCGGCCGATGTCATCTTCAAAGAGGCGCTGAAGAGGTCTTCTATCCGGACGAAGTCATCTTCCAAGCCGGGTCTTGAATCTTCCTTCCGCCGACGCGGAACCACCTTCTTCACCGACGGACTACGACGAATGACGGCTCCTTTAAGGGACGTCATCCAAGATGGCGTCCCCTCAATTCCGATTGGCTGATAGGATTCTATCAGCCAATCGGAATTAAGGTAGGAAAATTCTGATTGGCTGATGGAATCAGCCAATCAGATTCAAGTTCAATCCGATTGGCTGATCCAATCAGCCAATCAGATTGAGCTCGCATTCTATTGGCTGATCGGAACAGCCAATAGAATGCGAGCTCAATCTGATTGGCTGATTCCATCAGCCAATCAGATTTTTCCTACCTTAATTCCGATTGGCTGATAGAATCCTATCAGCCAATCGGAATTGAGGGGATGCCATCTTGGATGACGTCCCTTAAAGGAGCCGTCATTCGTCGTAGTCCGTCGGTGAAGAAGGTGGTTCCGCGTCGGCGGAAGGAAGATTCAAGACCCGGCTTGGAAGATGACTTCGCCCGGATAGAAGACCTCTTCAGCGCCTCTTTGAAGATGACATCGGCCGGATCCAAGAATTCTTCAGCGCCGCCTGGATGATGACTTCATCGGATGGAAGATTTCTTCAGCGCCGCTTGGAGGATTAACTTCTTCCGCTCCGGATGTCCACTTCGGTTCCATCGGTGGCTCGGCAGAGTGAAGACAACTAAAGGTAGGATGATCTTCAGGGGATTAGTGTTAGGTTTTTGTAAGGGGGGTTTGGGTTAGATTAGGGGTATGTGGGTGGTGGGTTTTAATGTTGGGGGGGTTGTATTTTTCTTTTACAGGCAAAAGAGCTGTTTTCTTTGGGGCATGCCCCCACAAATGGCCCTTTTAAGGGCTGGTAAGGTAAAAGAGCTTTGAAATTTATTTAATTTAGAATAGGGTAGGGCATTTTTTTATTTTGGGGGGGTTTGTTATTTTATTAGGGGGCTTAGATTAGGTGTAAGTAGCTTAAAATTGTTGTAATATTTTTAACATGTTTGTAACTTATTTTTTTATTTTTTGTAACTTAGCTTTTTTTATTTTTTGTACTTTAGTTAGTTTATGTAATTGTATTTAATTGTAGTTATTTGTAGGTAGTTTATTTAATTAATTTAATGATAGTGTAGTATTAGGTTTAATTGTAACTTAGGTTAGGATTTATTTTACAGGTAATTTTGTATTTCTTTTAGCTAGGTAGTTATTAAATATGAAATGAGGAAAAAGGAAGCTGAGTCCTGGGGTCAGTAATGGAGTTTATTGCAATGCAGGCTTACAACAAGTTAGGTGAGCTCCATCTAACGCGTTTCGCGCATGAGCACATGCGCTTCATCAGCTAGTTAGAATAATAACTATTCTAACTAGCTAAAATAAATACAAAGTTACCTGTAAAATAAATATAAATCCTAAGATAGCTACAATGTAATTATTAATTACATTGTAGCTATCTTAGGGTTTATTTTACAGGTAAGTATTTATTTTTAAATAGGAATAATTTATTAAAGTATAGTGTAGTGTTAGGTGTAATTGTAACTTAGGTTAGTTTTTATTTTACAGGTACATTTCTCTTTATTTTAGCTAGGTAAGCTATTAAATAGTTAATAACTATTTAATAGCTATTGTACCTGGTTAAAATAAATTGAAAGGTACCTGTAAAATAAAAAGAAATCCTAAGATAGCTAGAATATAATTATTATTTATATTGTAGCTATATTAGGGTTTATTTTAAAGGTAAGTATTTAGTTTTAAATAGGATTCATTTAGTTAATAAGAGTTAATTTATTTAGATTTATTTAATTAATATTTAAGTTAGGGGGGCGTTAGGGTTAGACTTAGGTTTAGGGGTTAATAATTTTATTACAGTGGCGGCGGTGTAGTGGGGGGCAGATTAGGGGTTAATAAATTTATTATAGGTGGCGACAGTGTAGGGGGGGCAGGATAGGGGTTAATAAATTTAATAAAGGTTGAGGCGGGTTCAGGGAGCGGCAGTTTAGGGGTTAAACTATTTATTTAGTTGCGGAGAGGTGCGGGATCAGCAGGATAGGGGTTAATAATTTTATAATAGAGGGCGACGGTGTAGGGGGGGCAGGATAGGGGTTACTAGGTATACTGTAGATGGCAGCGGTGTCCGGGAGCGGCGGTTTAGGGGTTAATACATTTATAAGAGTTGCGGCAGGGTCTAGGAGCGGCGGTTTAGGGGTTAATACATTTATAAGAGTTGCGGCAGGGTCTAGGAGCGGCGGTTTAGGGGTTAATACATTTATAAGAGTTGCGGCAGGGTCTAGGAGTGGCGGTTTAGGGGTTAATACATTTATAAGAGTTGCAGCAGGGTCTAGGAGCGGCGGTTTAGGGGTTAGTAACTTTATTTAGTTGCGGGGGGCTCCGGGGGCGCCGGTATAGGGGGTATAACAGTGTAGTTTAGTGTGAGTGCTTAGTGACAGGCTAGCAATAAAGCTGGGAAAAAGCCGAAGGGCAGCGAGATCGGATGAGTGATAACTCTCACAGTCCGCTGCTCATCGCCCCGCGGCTTTTTGACAGCTTTATTTGATAACTTAGGCGTATTTTTTCAGGTCCGCGGCGGCGATGTGAGGCGAGCTTAGGCGGGCGTATTGGGCCGGCGAAGCCAGAAAAGTAGACGGCTTGATAACTACCCCCCATGCATTTATTGTTCATATTAGTGCTCTTTTCTTCACATCTCACTTATACCCAGTTTAATCAGGAGAACAATAGTCCCTCCATTTTTATTTCTGGAACATGAGACAATATATCCCCTTTGAGAGACTGCATTTTTTCAGGTCCGCGGCGGCGATGTGAGGCGAGCTTAGGCGGGCGTATTGGGCCGGCGAAGCCAGAAAAGTAGACGGCTTGATAACTACCCCCCATGCATTTATTGTTCATATTAGTGCTCTTTTCTTCACATCTCTAAGTATATTTTTTGGAAAATTCTATACTGATGGGATTTAGTGATGTCAAAACTGTGTTCACTAATATATATCTATATCATTAATAGATGTAGTTGTTGTGGGGAGTCCAGAGGGATCCAGCACCAATGATGAGCTACCTTTGCAGGCTTTGGGTAAGTCCATTGACTCATTCATATGTCATTGAAGGTGTATTTGTAATAAATATTATGATCATGAATCTGATGAAGCATTACATTTGAATAAAACAAGATAATTTACACCTCTGATTATATATCTATTTATTTTTAATTTTAAAAGATTAAGATCTCAAAGCTTCTTAGTCTACACCTTTGTGCTTCACAACATGGATAGCATATGTTTCTTTTTAGTATAAATTTAGACAACAATCATCAAGTGATACACACATGAGAACTCTTAAATGTTCCATGTACTCTGCTTTTGAGATATTTGTAAAAATACAGACACTAAAATGTAATTATTACTCATTGAGAATAAACATTTTTATGTCATTTGTATGCTCCATCAAAATTATGTAATTCTTAACTTTGGTTCAGTATATCTTTAATGCAACATTGATGTGTGTCCTTGAGCAACGCTACAGTATCATATGTTATAATAACTGATTTTTTTTTTTTTTTTAAATGAAGATTTTACATGTTGTAAAAAAAAAATAAGGGAGAAAAATGATCTAACATCAGATAAATATGGAAGCCTTGGAGACTAAATTTTTTTTGGGGGCAAATAAGGGAGGGTTGGCAATCCTAGGGTAACATGTACTGTACTGTAGCATTTGAAACTTGACTGTGATGATGTCACCATAAAATCAGCCAGCAGGGGGAGCAGCCTGGTTACAAGGTCTGGTGTTTGTTTTACCTGTATTTTATGTTACACAATCTGCGTAGGAAGTAATGGAAGGGTTGGAGTTACTGATGAATAACACCACCCATATGAGACCAGAGAAATGAAACTGATCATTCCTACAACCCCTGATTTATATGTATTATGTGTTTATGGCCATCCACTGTAATATTTTTTTTTTTTTTTTTGCAGGGCATACAACAATATGGCAAAATATTCAATAGGTTATAAGAGGAAACACATATCAATGTTATATGCAAAATATATAGATACATACATACATACACATATATATATATACATATATACATACTCCTGGACCCATAAACAGTAGGTAATTTGTATGCAGTCAAAGCATTTAAATCTTAGGCAAGTTAGAGCACTTAAATTATATTAACCCATTACCTCCCTCCTTTAGTGGGTAAAAATTTATATGTTAAGTTCCAGTTTATGTGGAGGAATACTGGGGCCAAATCTCCTAACAGAAGGGGTCCACTGAATCTACGTCATTCAAGTTAAATGGACTGTGATAGGGCAATATGGGAGGTAGATACACTCGTGTGTTTTTTTTGAGCATACTGCTGGCGTAAGCTATCAATGAAATGTAGGTGACAAACAAGTGAGCAGAATGACTCATTTTAGTAGTGCTATGTGTTTGGACGTAAGTACAGGACATAGCATAACACAGTATAGCAAATTAACATATTGTCTCAATCGGTTGTGTCCCTGTTGAGGAGTATTGCGGAATACTTGTTAGGAAAAGGAAGGTTATTTAAAGTCATCATGTTAGACGTGTATGCCAAGAGTGACACTTGTACTGAGGTTGTGCATAACTACGAGGAGTTCACTTATACCCAGTTTAATCAGGAGAACAATAGTCCCTCCATTTTTATTTCTGGAACATGAGACAATATATCCCCTTTGAGAGACTGCATCTCTTAGATAAGCATGGAACCCTGATGCCGTCTCACCTTTTTCATGAGAAGCTTAGCCCACTCCAATTTTCAAAAAGGTGCTGAGGATTCTGATCTTCCCCACAGAGAGGTAAATCATAGCGGTGCGGTGAAGGTAAGGAGCGAGGAACAGGTCAGGCACACCCAGCAACAAATATAGAGCATTTGGTCCTCTGTGTGTTTGCCGTGCCTTCTCTCTTAATGACGGGGGGATCCCGGTCACTGCCTCATCTTCCCAGATGGGAGACAAGTTGTCAGGGCAGTATCGCTCGCTTAGGCTCGCCGAAAGTGATCTCCCAGGTACGCAATCTGCCTTGGTAGACAGTAGTGCCGACTTCCTTAGATCTGGGATTGGAAAAAGTAAATAGGCTTTTGCCGCATGGGTATTGGAGCTGGAGGGTTCCCGTAACATGGTGCTAGCTGGAGTGGGCTCCGGTATACACAGGAGGGTAGGGATCTGCGGTCTCTGCATCTGTGTCCCATTCAGTGTTGTCTCCACTGACCTCCCTTTATCGATGCTGACCGAAGAGGAGTAACTGCTCCTGGGGCTCTCCTCTATCCGTCCGGTGAGGGAAGTGTTGTCGGAAATCTCCGGGGGTTCCTGATACTCCGTCTCATGTCGTGTCACAGGCTGCTGTTGGTAATACGGCTCCTTAAGAGGTTCAGCACTTGATTCCTCAATGCCACTGTCATCGGATATCGGTGAACCCTGCGATGTGGTTGTTAGCCGTTGTCTGGGCCCCTTAGTATTAGTATGAGCTCCGGCGTCCCCAGCGGAGCATGTGTCCAAAGGTGGGTTATACGGGGCCTGCAGGGCCTCTGCAAATTTCTCTTGATAGTGGGTAAGTAGGATACGTAGCTCCTTTAGTAGACAGGTATGAGGCTCCATATCTAGAATAGTTAGAGCAGGTATTGGCAATATAGAATCTTAGGTTGTAGTAGAGAACTCAGGCCCTACGCGACAGCAGTATCCCAAGGGTATACTACTGGGGGGTTAGAAATGAGGCCGCAACCTCAGTGTGAGCTCCGGATCATTGTAGCAGGCAGCAATCCCCTAGAAAAAAGCATCAATCGGATGATGAGTTTATCTATGAACAGATATCTGCTGTTTAGAGGCAGGATGATAGCTGGATCTGGTGATATTTAGCAGACACTGTGGGAAAACTGGAACAGCACACAACAACACGACCTATCATGGCCGCCGCCCGGAAGTTCCCCCATAATATCTGATTTTAACGTGTACACATGTTATGTTTTACAGAGATTGATGTAACATGTGAGACGGAGGAGGAAGTGGCTCCCTTGGAGTCTGATGGTATGTTAAATCTATATAACATGTATCGAACATGTATTATTGTTTTAAAACATTCTCTGGAAGAAAAACAGTCTACAGCTTTGGCACTTTAAAAATGATCATTCCATTATTTTTACAATACACTACTGCCCCCCTTTATATATCATGCAGCATGTATTTTTCTTTCATTTATGTATGATTTGTCATTAATGACATCATGATGTCACATGCATATTCCATGCAAAACTGCAATAATCATCTTCTGATAGTACAGACAGTCATTGCTATTCATCTGAGTGCCTAGATGCAGACCATATCCTTATGTCATCATTATTTATAAATTCCAACCACTTCTAAGTATACATAAAACATAATCATGTTTAAATGCCTTGATTTGATTTCATGATATATGAGATGTTAATATATTTTTATTATATATTTCAGATGGACCTTCCACTTCTGGGCATCAGCTTCCCGACCCTCCCCAGACAGAAGCTCCTCCCCAGACAAAAGCCCCTCCCCAGGTAGAAGCCCCTCCCCAGACCCCTCCCCCGGTAATAGCCACTCCCGGCCCTTCACATTCCTCCTATCCTGTCCGTCGCAAAAAATGCCCCTTTGCCCCCCCTTGCCGCTCTCCCCATATTTTCGCCCATACAGCTCCCCCACCTGCCCAGCCCCCAACTCACCAGGCCCCTGACTCCCCAGCTGTATGGGCTACCCCAGAGCGGCAGCCCATCCCTCCCCCTTCACTCCCCAGCCCAATCCCATCCCTCCACCCTTCAATCCCCCCAGTCCCCACCTTCATTGTCCTGGGTGTTGGATCGTCCTTCCCACCCACAGATGTAAGTATCATTCAAAATCCACATTATAACATATTTGATCTCATATCACTCCATATACCAATCACCACTACTTGGATAGAACAATAGAAAAATAACTTTTTAGTACCTTATCTCTTCTATAACCCACTGGGAGTGTAATTTCTTCTGCTTGCTGTGTTTACACAGCTTGGCCTCGAGGCCAAAAGCTTTAAGGATAGGTGTGGATACTACAGGCTAAATAAACTATTTCAAATGCCAATGTAAGGACAATGGAAATACTTATAAACAATTTAATACACTCAAGCAGGTAAAGTGGATCATTGTGAACCAATTAAAGGGGAGAACATTTTTGAGTAAACTGCCCCTTTAATGGTTTATGTCTGAAGTACATATTTAATGTGTAAATCTTCTAGATATAAAATTTAATTATAATAATGATTTGTCTTTAATATTACAATGTCTCTTTGCTCTCTTTTTATTATGTTCTGTAATTAACATTAATTTTTGTTTTTTGCTTTATTTTAGGTTGTGACTCAGCATGGCTGACGCTAGAGACTCTAGCGCGTCTAGAGCAGGCCATGAGGAACAGTCTGTTTCTGGGAAGGATGCATGATACCATGCATGCCCAGCTACGGGTTCAGCGTGCGACTCTACAACGTATGATGCATGTAGAGTCAATGCTTGAATCCGTAGCTGGACATGCACAGGACGATGACGGTTATGCTGATGACCCATAAGTGGAGGATCCGGAGATGCTCCAAGGGCGCAGATACGAATCTTCCGTCCACATGTTACTTAGTTGTTTTTTATTGTTGCCATTTGGCTGTATGTTTTTTGTTGTGCCTGTTGCACTCTTTCACCTTGTCAAATGGCTCCAATGGGTCTGTGTTGGCCCTTGTCAACTCCCTCTAAGGACTGTGATGCACTATGGCACCTTGTCAAATGGCTCAAATGGGGCTGTGTTGGCCCTTGTCAACTCCTTCCAAGGACTGTGATGCACTATGGCACCTTGTCAAATGGCTCCAATGGGGCTGTGTTGGCCCTTGTCAACTCCCTCCAAGGACTGTGATGCACTCTTTCACCTTGTCAAATGGCTCCAATGGGGCTTTGTTGGCCTTTGTTGGCCCTTGCCAACTCCCTCCAAGGACTGTGATGCACTCTTTCACCTTGTCAAATGGCTCCAATGGGGCTGTGTTGGCCCTTGTCAACTCCTTCCAAGGACTGTGATGCACTATGGCACCTTGTCAATTGGCTCCAATGGGGCTGTGTTGGCCCTTGTCAACTCCCTCCAAGGACTGTGATGCACTCTTTCACCTTGTGAAATGGCTCCAATGGGGCTGTGTTGGCCTTTGTTGGCTCTTGTCAACTCCCTCCAAGGACTGTGATGTACTCTTTCACCTTGTCAAATGGCTCCAATGGGGCTGTGTTGGCCTTTGTTGGCCCTTGTCAACTCCCTCCAAGGACTGTGATGCACTCTTTCACCTTGTCAAATGGCTCCAATGGGGCTGTGTTGGCCCATGTCAACTCCTTCCAAGGACTGTGATGCACTATGACACCTTATCAGATGGCTCCCATGGGGCTGTGTTGGCCCTTGTCAACTCCTTCCAAGGACTGTGATGCACTATGGCACTTTGTCAGATGGCTCCAATGGGGCTGATTTATCAATGTTTATTTATTTAACGTTATCTTATTTCTTTATATTTTATGAGATAATAATGTCATTCCAATATTATTTGTTCTCTTTATTTATGTCATTGGTTGAAATCTATAGTTTATGTGGTTAATCCTTAAAGGGAGATGAAACCAAATAATGGTCTTTCATGATTCATAAATATAATACAATTGTCAATAAATTTAATATTTTCATCTCTAATTTAATTTGATTCATTTTCTTGAGATACTTTTCATAAAGGTTTATCTTTGCAAGATTATGATTATCATAGAAATGAAGTTCTCTATATATATTGCTGGTTGTATATATATATATATATATATATATATATATATATAATTTTTTTTTTTGCACATCCATGTGTTCATTTATAAACTATTCGTGCATTGATGCACCTTTAACAAATGATCCCAGGATTGATACAATGAGATAATCTATGTAAATGTTTAATTTTATGTAAATAGTATCCTCTCTGTGAATCCTGAAACTTAATTGTTTGTATTTCATGTCCCTTTAAGTGATGCTGACCACAATTCTTAAGGAATGGATATGCATTTCTAATGTATTTTTGTCCTTTTTACATCAACATGGACCGATAATATTTGTAAAAACAGACTATGATTTGAATGTTGACAGCACATGTATTCCAATTTCAATTATATCTTATTGTAGTAGTGTAACAAAATCAATCACTGTGTGTAATGCGCATATTTTAGATGATTAATATCTTTCTCTTATTATTTTTTCACTTTAATTATCCAACAATATATTGCTATAGGTAGGCTGACCATAATTCAACTTGAATAAGTGACACGTTTGATCAATACATATGTCATTATTATTATTCCAAATAAATCTTAACATATCTGAAAACATCCCTGACATATGTATTTCTCATGTGTCCCTTTTTAAATGGTAAAGATGGACACCATAGCTATAGGTAACATATAATGTATAACCAATCGCTATTTTCATAATGTATCTCCTAGCATTATTTCTCATTTAAAGGGACATGAAACACAATAATCCAAAGATTAAAATTCAATGTGAAAATGTATTTCAAATTGCAATGTCCTACATAATCGTGTAACATAAAATGTTGTTTTCATGTCTATTTAAACCCTGCTGCTTGCTAAATAGTTGATAATCCTCTGCTTCTAATGAAATATATCCTTAGTTTCAACAATGGATTCTATTTCATATATCACAGTATTACGTTATCTAGCGTGACATTCATAGCTACCAATATAGCACATACTAGTTTAGAAAATATAAATACGTTTCCTATTGACATGCAAAGCTGTCAAATGAGTTCTTGTATTGGCTGATGTTTTTACGCGATCTCGGATGCGCCATGTTGCTTAAGACGTCACATGCCAAGGTGTAAAATCCGTCTGATTGGATTACGTAGTCCCGCAATATTTGAATTTGCACATAACCCACATTTGTGAATGAGAAGACAAGTTTAAAACCATGACGAGTATCGATTGTGTCAATCATGTACATTGTTGAACCATAGATGATAAAGAACACAAAAATCTCTTTTGATGGCTGTCTCATTGAATAAACGAATGAAAGCAATATGTTTTCCTGCATAAGATATTTTGAGGCAAGTGCAAATCCATGAATATAGTCCATCTTGTTTAATATGTTTGTCAAAAATATTTTCCTTTTTATAAATAATGACTGTGTTGTGTTTAATTTTCTACATATCTAATTCCTAAAGATGCGCTATTGTATTTGAGTCAAGTAATCAATATGCATTGACCTTTATCTTATGCTAAATATATGAGATGCCTACTTATTCTAGATGTTATGTTGTGGTATTTTTTATTAAAGGGACATTATACACTCATTTTTTCAACAGATATATGTTTTTTCTATCTATTTATATAGTCCTTTTTTATAATCAATGTATAATTTTGCTTATGTTTAAATAACTTTGCTGTGATTTTATGACTCCTACCCAAGCCTCAAAGTTTGATGTGAGTACCATCAGCTACTTTTCTCCAGCTTGCTCCTGTTTGTGTAAAGGGTCTTTTCATATGCAAAGGAAGGGGGATTGTCTTATTTCCCACTTGGAATGGGCTTTCAAGCTAACTTTTCAACATAGCTAAACAGATTTTCTAAGTAAGTCTTTAAACCGTTATCTCATGGATTTTGATATCAGTATGTGGTCATCTTGTTGTTTATAGTAGTGTCTATTACATGCAGTTCTCTGAAAATGATTGTATACTGTCCCTTTAATGTAAATGCTCAGTATTGTGTTATGTATAAGTTCCACATTGGTTAATCTCCAAATATATTAGTGTGAGCATATATTTATAAAGTAACTCGTAAAAGGACCTGAAACTATATTCCTTCTAATTGAAATGTCTTTTTAAATAATTCAAACACAATAATGTCTCTTTAAGAAAATCGACTTTATTTAACACGTCAATAGAAATATGGCATAC
Organism: Bombina bombina; assembly: GCF_027579735.1. Lineage (NCBI taxonomy): Eukaryota > Metazoa > Chordata > Amphibia > Anura > Bombinatoridae > Bombina > Bombina bombina. The sequence continues at coordinate 40,957,066 of NC_069502.1, forward strand.
AGGCTTAGTATCCTATTCCAATATTTTCATGTTTGAACAAGTACATGTAGATATACCAACAATCCCTAAGTATTAGAATATGTTAGCATATGTTATTTTTTAAAGGGACAGTCAAGTCAAGAAAAACAGTAATGATTTTAATGTCCAAAAATGCAATTTGTACAAAAATATATTTCAAACGTTTATCACCAATTTATCTTAATTCTCTTGTTATTCTTAGTTGATAGCTAAACCTAGGAGGTTCATCTGCTCATTTCTTAGAGCTTGAAGAGCGCATCTAATCTGAATGCATTTTGACCACTAGAGGGCATTTTTTTTTGCATTTTCATATAGAAAACATTGAGCTCATGCAGTATAGTTACTCTGGATTGATCAGTGATTGGTTGAAATGTTGGTCTGTCAAAAGAACATCAATAAGTGGTCATTTTTCAGAGGCATAGATACAAGGTTAATCACAAGTTTGGAAAAGTGTTGTTTTTTCCAAACTTGATAATGCGTAATAAAGTGTTTTCTTTGTAAACAACAATAATGTTCTGACTGTCCCTTTAAGCTGTGTTGTTGGCATTCAAACAGTGATATGACATCATGTATAATTATAATGGTCATTTTGTTTGAGATTAGGGAAACACATCACAGAAACCAATCAATGTAATCAACAATCAACAAGGATTGTGGTGTCCCATAGAAGCAGATTATATACAGAGTGTGGTCCACAAGTGTAAGAAGACCACATCATCGAATACCTATCCATTACACATTAAATAAATAAAAAAATATATCCCAAAAAATAATTACTTCCTCTTCCTTCCCCTCTTCCCACAAGACTGAGGCTCTGGGGGGTGGCAACTGCCCCCTTCGACAAGTTCTCATCGGAGATGTTTTGGGAAGATGGGAAAGAGGAGTACTGGGATGACCCGGCTGAGGAGGAGATTGAAGAGTACCATGAGCAGATGGCCCAGGATCAGATGGCACAAGAGCAGGTGGCCCAGCAGCAGGAGGCCCAACAGCAGATGGCCCAGGATCAGATGGCCCAGCAGCAGATGGCCCAACAGCAGATGGCCCAGCAGCAGATGGCGCGTTATGCGCCTCCCGGAGGACCTGCAATATATCTCTGAGAGTATACAAGATCTCGCTTTGGCCTTGGATAATCTCTCTTTGGCCTTGGATAAGCTCTATTTGGCCTTGGATAATCTCTCTTTGGCCTTGGATAAGTTCTGTTTGGTCTTGTCGAATGGCATGAATTTCTTCTGTCAGCTGGATTCTGCTTTCAACATTTTCCCTCCGGGAGGAACGCATCTGTCCTTGAAAATCTGTCCTTGAAAATCACGTAATATCTGCACCTCTGCTATCTCCTCCTGAGGGGCTGCTGGTGCACAGCAGGCTGCTGGTGCACGGCGGGCTGCTGGTGCAAGAGGGGCTGCTGGTGCAGTGGGGCCTTCTTCCGAGGATGAGTATAGAGGGGTGTCTTCCATGTTTCCCAGAGGTGGCGAGTCATCTACACCACTCTCATACCTGGGTGAAAGAGGAGCCTGTAGTTGCTGTGCTGCCTCCTCCCCATCCTCTGTATGTTGTAAAAAGAAAGAAATGTTTATATTAGCCTAATTCCAAATAAATATGTAAATGCTTTTGCTTACAATAGAATTACAAATGCAGCCTCATTAATCCACTTTGAAATATAACAATCAATACGATTTCCGCCATATCTATATGGTCAATCTGAATGTGTTTTTGCGTTTGTTTTCAGTCTGTTTAAATGCACACCTGACCTGTAGCCTAGATACTAATGTAATCGCAAGGTAATTGTGAATGCGTTTACGTAATAATGTTTTAAAAAGCTTAATTGCGTTAATCATATCCTTGAATACATTCTTTATTTTTAATGTAAAGAGATTATTAAATGAGCTTACCGTCAGATGAGAGTGGCAGGTTCCTGGTATTGACTCCTCCGATCCCGACTATGGCCACCTCGGAGATGCTGGGACGCAACATATCCTCCCATTTGGCATACGCCACAGTCATTTCAGGTCCCCTGTTGTATTGGTACTCCCTGGAGATCTTTCTTTTGAGTTCCATTTTGCAGTCCCGGTAGCGATGCTTTATAGACTTGACATCCCTGTTATGGGCCCCACTGCATTAACGGCATCCCTGATCTCCAGCCATAGCTTCCTCTTCTCCCTAGGGGTGGCCTTCTGAGCCTGCAGCCTCCTAGCCCTGTCCATATAAGCCTTTATGAGGGCCTCCTTCTCCTCCATAGTATACCTTGCCTCCCTAGTCAGCTTGGTTTTCCCCTGTGATGATGTCCTCTGTTTCCCGGACAGTGAAGCTCTACGCTGGCCGTCACTGGGCCCAGCCATTTTGTTCATCTTGAACAAAGTGGCCGGGTCCACTCACCACTTCCACCCCCCTTCCTCCACCCCTTCCTCCCCCTCTTCCTGTCCGGTTCCTCTTCCTCTCCCCCTCCCTCTCCCCCTCCCCCTCTCCTGACTAAGCTCCTGCCTGACCTCCTCTACAACCTCTTGTCTGAACTGATTCCTGAGGAACTCTAATAGCTGCGGGCTAATCTGCCCCATATCCCCCCCTCCCAACATACTCCAACCAAAAGTGAATGTGCCCAAATGCAAGGGGGTCAAAATAAATAAATAAATGCAAAAAAGGTGCTCAAAGTGTGAAAGGGATATAAATAAAAGAGGGTAAGGAGTATTTAACAAACAAAAATGTATAAGAAGACTAAAATGAGGATATGTAAACAAAATCTAACTATGGGATGGGTATGGGCTCACAGGGAATGGTGTATGGGATGAAAGGGAATGGGGTATGGGATGAAAGGGAATGGGGTATGGGATGAAAGGGAATGGTATTACAGGGAATGGGGTATGTAGTGTAGTATGAGAGGGGATGGGGTATGGAGTGTATGTAGTGTTATAGATAAGTGTATGTATGTATTGAATGTGTTTGCGTGTAAATGTGTTAAGTATAAAGAAAAACCACTTGCACACACACCCAAACCAACTCTCGCTCACTACTACTCTCTCACTATCTCATACTACCACTAACTCACTATCTCACACTACCACTAACTAACTAACTAACTAACTAACTAACTCTCTCACACTACCACTAACTAACTCTCTGACACTAGCACTAACTAACTCACTATCTCACACTACCCTAACTAACTCTCACACTACCACTAACTCACTATCTCACACTACCACTAACTAACTCTTACACTACCACTAACTCACACTACCACTAACTAACTCGCACAATAACACTAACTCACTCTCTCACACTACCACTAACTAACTCTCACAATAACACTAACTCACACTAACACTAACTCTCACAATAACGCACTAAATCTCTCTCCTCTCTAATCTCACAAAACCCTCCAGCAACACAGTCAAAGAAGCCATGCTTGTGGCGTGCTTATATAACCTATGTAAATGTTTAATGATGTACCGGTTTGCCTTGTAAATTATGTTCAGGTGTGCTTTGTTAGTAATTAGTATGTGTGCAATGTGTATTAGTTGTGTGAATTTGCGCATGCTCATATTGAGTTAGTATTTGTGGAATGTGTAGAATGCGATGATGTCATAGTAATCATTTTGCATAACATTTTCCAAAAAGTATTATGTGTAAATATAAATGTTGATTTGTGATGGTGTCGTATTTGTGAAGTGTTGTAAATGTTTGCTTGTACTAATATTCCGTAATGTTGAATGCAAATGTTTTGTTTGTGTATGAGTGTGCAATTCTTTTTTCGTGTTGTTTTGTTCCGTGTTGCAAGATCGTAAGGTATTTCTGTATTCCTCTTTTAGTGTAAATGTTGTTTATTGTTTTTGTTTTCCGATTGTGAATGTGTAATGCGTATGTGCTATGTTGCGTGAATTTTGTAAGCACATTTGCTGCGTGTTTTTGTTGTGCATTATGTGGTATACGTAATATGACAGAGCAGTGCGTATTTCTCGCGAGATTGAGTGTTAGCTGAAAAATTTCTCATTGATCTCTATGGGAGAATGTTTAACACGGCCGTGATTCAACTTCTTAAATAAACGCGGTAGTCGTGTTACCGCGACGCATTATGAGGTTGTTTTGAGACTCGTAATACCTACGTTAAGAAAAGTGCGCTAAGGAAATAAAAGACGAGTAACTAACGCACCCCATCTAACGTAAAACTCTGAATCAAGGCGAAAGTCTGTAGAAATATGTGAATAATCAGTAGTAAGGTCAAAATGTCCTAAAAAGGAACAGACAATGGAGACACACAAAGTCAAACACAAACTTGCACATACTCCCAAGGAAACACTGACAGAGACAGCCTCAGAAAACACACAAAGACATACACACACACAGACACCCACATAAAACACACAAAGACGTACACACACAGAGAGACAACCACATAAAACACACAAAGACATACATACACACACTCTCACTGAGACATCCACAGAAAACACACAAAGACATACACACACTCTCACAGACACCCACAGAAAACACAGACATACGCACATACCCTCACGGAGACATCCACAGAAAACATAGACATACATACAAACACACACACACCCTCACAGGAGACATACACACCCACCCTCACAGAGGCATCCAGAGAAAATACACAAAGACATACATACACACACCCTCACAGAGACACCCATAGAAAAAGCACAAAGATATACACACACACCCTCACTGACATCCACAGAAAATGCACAAAGACATACACACCCACAGAAAAAAATACATTACACACTCATAGAGACACAAACAAAAGCACAAAGACTTAAACAGACACCCACAGAAACACTCACAGGAGGTTAAATTTCTGCACATTGAATCCCCTAAATCAACAGTGTGTGATATGCATAATAAAAAAAAATGCAGAAATTAAGAGATCACTTTTTAAAGAATCATATTTGTAAATGTGCAAACAAAAATAATTCTGTGAATTCAAAATTGTACATTAATGATCTGGGTAGATGGCTAGATGAAGAAAAGTACTTTTGAAAGATTGACATATGTTTGTCCCCCCCCCATTTTCCCCAACCAAGAGCACCACTTCAAATATAATGTACACATGTTCCCATCTGTCAGCTGTACTCTATATGGTCTTGGTGGAACCATAAGCTGTGATACTCAGTCTCATACCTATAGCACTTGCATATTTTATTAAATATAATATCTGCCCATTATGTTAAGTTAGTTTTAGCAGCTCTGGTCCATATATATGTCTATTTATTTATTTGTTAATTGGTTTTATTTCCCCCCCTTGTAATACCTCAGTCTTATCTCTGTAATATTTTGATCTTTTGGTTTTGCTTGAATGACCCTTAGCTCAAATGTATATAAATGCACCCTCTCTATTCCTTTAAATCACTTTTTACAGGCCTATCATGACCCTAATATATCTCTCTCCTTCAGTCTAATTTGAAATATATTCCTGCCCCAGAACTCAAAGAAAATACAAGGATTTTCCTTCAGCTGTTAAACTGCCCTTTGCAAGCAACAGGTAGCCTTCTGGAAGACAATTTCCCTCCCTCCCACCCTGCCCCTAACCCCACCCACCCCAAGCTCACTTGCTCATTTATAGATAGTCTCCCACACAACTTTCATTCTCCTGAAAGGTGCAATCACTGATCAGCATATCCTTCCATTCACTTAACCCTATATAATACATAACCTCTCTCCCTACAAGTAGCTGTATATCACACCTCAATATTATATATATATATATATATTTTAATATTTGTGTTAATATTACCATACTGTTATTCGTAATAACACTTTTCTCACTCCAATTTTGTTCACATCACTACCGCCATAAGCACACACCTCAAACTGGAAAACAAATTATCATACATCATGGACTGCTCTGTTGCCATAACTTATCTGCCGAGTGCTTGTGGAGACTTATAAAAAACAGCCACCCTACCCCCTCCTCACAAAATTATAAAGTATCCCATTCACTTTATGGCCAATGAAAAATGATGTCCAAATTCCTATTCCTTATGTTACTTTCTCTTGCAAATGATGTAGAGTCAAACGAATGCCACTCCTAGCCTTTCAGCTAAAAAAGGCCTCTCCTTTGTGCACTGTAATATCCGCAGCTTACTACCAAAAATCAATGCACTGCAAGCATGGTGTTCACATTACAAGCCCAAAATCCTTGTGATCTCTGAATCGTGGCTAACCGCAAAAATACCTGACTCTGCCATTGCTATACATGGGTATTAATGCCATAGAAATGACAGAGCAAAAAGAGGAGGCGGCATTGTAATTTACGTTGACAATTCCATAAAGTTCACCCCCTTACAAAAATCTAGCTCTCCTGCCACCTTTGATTTCCTTTCTGGCACAATTGAGATCCCGTGCAGTAAATCAATCATTGCTGCAGGAATCTACCGTCCACCCAGCTCCCCTGTGCATTCCCTTTCTGACATAGCCCATCTCCTTAGTGAAACCATAGCTCGAACCACAAAAAGTGAAATTTTGGTCTTTGGAGATTTTAATATTGATTGGATGAATGCTAAAAACAATAGTTATTGCTCATCGTTTAAGACTTTGCAGCTAATGCAATTATTCTCTTCCCCAACTCGCATTAACATTAAAAGCCATAACCACACCCTCCTCGATTGGACTCTCTCCACTTCCCCTGACCAAATCCAGGAGTCAGGTGTTCTCCCTAACAGTTTCAGTGACCACTGCTTAGTATACTGCGTGCACAAAATAAGGGCTACTAAATCCTCTCCCAAGGTTACAATCACAAGGTCCTTCAAAAAATGTAATCTTCAATCATTTCTAAATGACATCAAGAACCTCCCCTGGCACAGATTAAACCTAATTCCAGATTTAGACTCTGCAGTTGAATTCCTTCAGTCCGAACTCCTACAAGTTTGGAATTTGCATGCCCCGCTGCGTAAGGTGAGAGTAAAAGGAGCACATATGAATTGGATCACAGCTGACCTCATTCAAATGTACCAGTTTCAGGATTCATTGTGGTCAAAGTTCAAGCATACTGACTCTATGAACGATCACTGTGTATATAGAAAATGGCGAAATATATGCACTAAACAAACAAAATTGGCCAAGGCCCAATATTTCTGTGAAAATCTGAAAAATGACATATCAAACCCTAGAAAGTTTTGCAAAGTCATAAATAACTTACACACTCCCCCAATCCACTCCCAACCCTCCAATGTCAAAGTGGACAACCAAACCCTGCAACTTCCCTTAGAAATAGCAAATGCCTTTAACAATTATTTTGCCAGATGCTCCACCATCCTGATTGACAAACTAAAAAATGACACACATCCTGAAACTACAAATGTGGATCAGGCTCCACTAAATCTACAAAGACCCAATATAAAAAAGTTCAATTTTAGACCTGTACCCATCAATGTCGTTAAGAAACACCTTAATAATCTAAAAATCAAAAACCAGTCTGGACCTGATCATTTCCCAGCAATGCTGTTGAAGCTCAGTGCGCAGGCAATTGCTAAACCTGTCACAACCCTAATTAACGAATCCTTGGTGTCTGGATACATACCCAAACTTTGGAAGACTGCAAGAGTAGTGCCTATCCATAAAAGTGGTGAGTTAACCATGGTTACTAACTATATCCCAATATCATTGCTCCCAGTAATGTCAAAAATCTATATGACCCCTGTTCAATCGGGTTTTCGCCCAAATCACTCCACTACAACTGCCCTCCTAAAAGTTTGCAAATACATCCAAACTGGCATGGAACAAGGAGACCAAACTGGAGCTATTTCTTTCATGTAATTGGCAAGAGTCCATGAGCTAGTGACATATAGGGGATATACAATCCTACCAGGAGGGGCAAAGTTTCCCAAACCTCAAAATGCCTATAAATACACCCCTCACCACACCCACAATTCAGTTTTACAAACTTTGCCTCCTACGGAGGTGGTGAAGTAAGTTTGTGCTAAGATTTCTACGTTGATATGCGCTTCTCAGCATTGTTGAAGCCCGATTCCTCTCAGAGTACAGCGAATGTCAGAGGGACGTGAAGGGAGTATCACCTATTGAATACGATGATTTCCCTAACGGGGGTCTTTTTCATGGGTTCTCTGTTATCGGTCGTAGAGATTCATCTCCTACCTCCCTTTTCAGATCGACGATATACTCTCAAATTTACCATTACCTCTACTAAATAACTGTTTTAGTACTGGTTTGGCTATCTGCTATATGTGGATGGGTGTCTTTTGGTAAGTATGTTTTTATTACTTAAGACACTCTCAGCTATGGTTTGGCACTTTATGCATATTATATAAAGTTTTAAATATATGTATTGTACTTATATTTGCCATGAGTCAGGTTCATGTATTTCCTTCTGCAGACTGTCAGTTTCATATTTGGGAATATAAACACTTTAAGAAATTTGTTTCTTACCTGGGGTTTAGTATTTTTCAATTTTGACTACTTTTGCATTTGCGGGTATTAGGCCCGCGGGTGCGTCAAATGTTAGACTTTATTGCGTCATTTTTGGCGCAAACTTTTTTGGCATGGGAAATTACGTTTTTGACGCAACTTCGTCATTTCCGGCATCATACGTGACGTTGAGACCTTTCACACGGCGGCGTCATTAGTGACGCAAGTGTGTCATTTCCGGTAATTTTTGGCACCGAAAAAGTTTACGTTACGTTGTGCGTCATACTTGGCGCCAAATTTTTTTAATTATTTCAATACCCCATTCATGTTTGCCTCCTGCTTTTTTCTCTATCAAGAGGCCTATGCTTTTGCATTTTTTCCCCATTCCTGAAACTGTCATTTAAGGAAATAGATAATTTTGCTTTATATGTTGTTTTTTCTTTTACATTGAGCAAGATATCCCAATCCGATCCTGTCTCTGAAGTTTCTGCTGGAACATTGCTGCCTGACATCAGTTCTACCAAAGCTAAGTGCATTTGTTGCAAAATTGTAGAAATTATTCCACCGAATGTCATTTGTAATAGTTGTCATGATAAACTTTTACATGCAGATAGTGTTTCTATCAGTAATAGTACATTGCCAGTTGCTTTTCCTTCAACTTCTAATGTGCATGATATACCTGTAAATTTTAAAGAATTTGTTTCTGAATCTATTATGAAGGCTTTGTCTGCATTTCCACCTTCTAATAAATGTAAAAGGTCTTTTAAAACTTCTCATTTAGCTGATGAAATTTCAAATGACCAACAACATATTAATTCATCCTCTTCTGATGAGGATCTATCTGAAACAGAAGATCCTTCCTCAGATATTGACACTGACAAATCTACTTATTTATTTAAAATAGAGTATATGCGTTTTTTATTAAAAGAAGTGTTAATTACTTTGGATATTGAGGTAACCAGTCCTATTGACGTTCAGTCTAATAAATGTTTAAATGCTGTTTTTAAACCTCCTGTGGTTTCCCCAGGTGTTTTTCCCATTCCTGAGGCTATTTCTGATATGATTTCTAGGGAATGGAATAAGCCAGGTACTTCCTTTGTTCCTTCTTCAAGGTTTAAGAGATTGTATCTTTTACCAGCAAAATCTATAGAGTTTTGGGAAAAGATCCCCAAAGTTGATGGGGCTATTTCTACTCTTGCTAAACGTACCACTATTCCTATGGAAGATAGCACTTCCTTTAAGGATCCTTTAGATAGGAAGCTTGAATCTTATCTAAGGAAGGCCTATTTATATTCAGGTCATCTTCTCAGACCTGCTATTTCTTTGGGTGATGTTGCGGCTGCATCAACTTTCTGGTTTTAAAATTTAGCACAACATGAATTGGATTCTGACATATCTAGCATTGTTCGCTTACTGCAACATGCTAATCATTTTATTTGTGATGCCATTTTTGATATTATCAAAATTGATGTTAGATCCATGTCTTTAGCTGTATTAGCTAGAAGAGCTTTGTGGCTTAAATCTTGGAATGCTGATATGACATCTAAATCTAGATTACTATCTCTTTCTTTCCAAGGTAATCATTTATTTGGTTCTCAGTTGGATTCTATTATTTCAACTATCACCGGAGGAAAAGGAGTTTTTTTGCCTCAGGATAAAAAAACCTAAGGGTAAATCTAAGGCTTCTAACCGTTTTCGTTCCTTTCGTCAGAATAAGGAACAAAAACTCAATCCTCCTCCCAAGAAATCTGCTTCCAGTTGGAAGCCTTCCTCAAATTGGAATAAATCCAAGCCATTTAGGAAACCAAAGTCTGCCCCTAAGTCCGCATGAAGGTGCGGCCCTCATTCCAACTCAGCTGGTAGGGGGCAGATTAAGGTTTTTCAAGGATTTTTGGATACAATCTGTCCAAAATCATTGGATTCAGAGCATTGTCTCTCAAGGGTATCGAATAGGATTCAAAGTAAGACCTCCTGTGAGAAGATTTTTTCTCTCACACATTCCTGTAAATCCAGTAAAAGCTCAGGCTTTTCTGAAGTGTGTTTCAGACCTGGAGTCTTCAGGGGTAATCATGCCAGTTCCTCTTCAGGAACAAGGTCTGGGGTTTTATTCAAACCTATTCATTGTACCAAAGAAAGAAAATTTGTTCAGACCAGTTCTGGATCTGAAAATTTTGAATCGTTATGTAAGAGTACCAACTTTCAAGATGGTGACTATAAGGGCTATTCTGTCTTTTGTTCAGCAAGGACATTATATGTCCACAATAGACTTGCAGGATGCATACCTTCATATTCCGATTCATCCAGAACACTTTCAGTTTCTGAGATTCTCTTTTCTAGACAAGCATTACCAATTTGTTGCTCTTCCATTTGGCCTAGCAACAGCTCCAAGAATCTTTTCAAAGGTTCTGGGTGCCCTACTATCTGTAATCAGAGAACAGGGTATTGCAGTGTTTCCTTATTTGGACGATATCTTGGTACTAGCTCAGTCTTTACATATTGCAGAATCTCACACGAATAAACTACTGTTGTTTCTTCGGAAACATGGTTGGAGGATCAATTTACCAAAAAGTTTCTTGATTCCTCAGACAAGGGTCACCTTTTTAGGTTTCCAGATAGATTCAGTGTCCATGACTCTGTCTCTAACAGACAAGAGACGTTTAAAATTGGTTGCAGCCTGCCGGCACCTTCAGTCTCAGTCATTCCCTTCAGTGGCTATGTGCATGGAAGTTTTAGGTCTCATAACTGCAGCATCGGACGCAATCCCCTTTGCTCATTTTCACATGAGACCTCTACAGCTTTGTATGCTGAATCAATGGTGCAGGGATTATACAAAGATATCACAATTAATATCCTTGAATCCCAATGTACGTCACTCTCTGACATGGTGGATAGATCACCATTGTTTGGTTCAAGGGGCTTCTTTTGTTCGCCCAACCTGGACTGTGATCACAACAGATGCGAGTCTTTCAGGTTGGGGAGCTGTTTGGGGGTCTCTGACAGCACAAGGGGTTTGGAAATCTCAAGAGGCGAGATTACCAATAAATATTTTAGAACTCTGTGCAATTCTCAGGGCTCTTCAGTTCTGGCCCCTACTAAAAAGAGAACCGTTCATTTGTTTTCAGACAGACAATATCACAACTGTGGCTTATGTCAATCATCAGGGTGGGACTCACAGTCCCCAAGCTATGAAAGAAGTATCTCGGATACTTGCTTGGGCGGAATCCAGCTCCTGTCTAATCTCTGCGGTGCATATCCCAGCTGTAGACAATTGGGAGGCAGATTATCTCAGCCGCCAGACTTTACATCCAGGGGAGTGGTCTCTCCATCCAGATGTGTTTTCTCAGATTGTTCAGATGTGGGGGCTTCCAGAGATAGATCTCATGGCCTCTCATCTAAACAAGAAACTTCCCAGATACCTTTCCAGGTCCAGGGATGTTCAGGCGGAAGCAGTGGATGCGCTGACACTTCCTTGGTGTTATCAACCTGCTTACATCTTCCCGACTCTAGTTCTTCTTCCAAGATTGATTTCCAAAATCATCATGGAACAGTCTTTTGTGTTGCTGGTGGCTCCAGCATGGCCACACAGGTTTTGGTATGCGGATCTGGTTCGGATGTCCAGTTGCCCATCCTGGCCACTTCCATTACGGCCGGACCTACTATCTCAAGGTCCGTTTTTCCATCAGGATCTCAAATCATTAAATTTGCAGGTATGGAAATTGAACGCTTAGTTCTAAGTCATAGAGGTTTCTCTGATTCAGTGATTAATACTATGTTACAAGCTCGTAAATCTGTCTCTAGGAAGATTTATTATAGAGTTTGGAAGGCTTACATTTCATGGTGTTCTTCTCATAAATTCTCCTGGCATTCTTTTAGAATTCCTAGAATTTTGCAGTTTCTTCAGGATGGTCTGGATAAGGGTTTGTCTGCAAGTTCCTTGAAAGGACAAATCTCCGCTCTTTCTGTTTTATTTCACAGAAAAATTGCTATACTTCCTGATATACACTGTTTTGTACAGGCTTTAGTTCGTATTAAGCCTGTCATTAAGTCAATTTCTCCTCCTTGGAGTCTTCATTTGGTTCTGAGGGCTTTACAGGCTCCTCCATTTGAACCTATGCATTCTTTGGACATTAAACTACTTTCTTGGAAAGTGTTGTTCCTTTTGGCTATCTCTTCTGCTAGAAGAGTTTCTGAGCTATCTGCTCTTTCTTGTGAGTCTCCTTTTCTAATTTTTCATCAGGATAAGGCAGTTTTGCGGACTTCTTTTCAATTTTTACCTAAGGTTGTGAATTCTAACAACATTAGTAGAGAAATTGTTGTCCCTTCTTTATGTCCTAATCCTAAGAATTCTTTGGAGAGATCCTTACATTTTTGGATATGGTAAGAGCTTTGAAATATTATGTGGAAGCTACTAAAAATTTCAGGAAGACTTCTAGTCTATTTGTTTTATTTTCTGGTCCTAGGAAAGGTCAGAAAGCTTCTGCTGTTTCCTTGGCTTCTTGGTTGAAACTTTTGATTCATCAAGCTTATTTGGAGTCGGGTCAAACCCCGCCTCAGAGAATTACAGCTCATTCTACTAGATCAGTCTCTACTTCATGGGCTTTTAAGAATGAAGCTTCAGTCGATCAGATTTGCAAAGCAGCCACTTGGTCCTCTTTGCATACATTTACTAAATTCTACCATTTTGATGTATTTGCTTCTTCGGAAGCAGTTTTTGGTAGAAAAGTTCTTCAGGCAGCTGTTTCAGTTTGATTCTTCTGCTTTTTGATTTAAGTTTTTTTCTTTCAAAAGTGAAAATAAACTTATTTTTGGGTTGTGGATTATTTTCTCAGCGGAATATGGCTGTTTTTGTTTTAGTCCCTCCCTCTCTAGTGACTCTTGAGTGGAAGACTCCATATCTTGGGTATTGATATCCCATATGTCACTAGCTCATGGACTCTTGCCAATTACATGAAAGAAAACATAATTTATGTAAGAACTTACCTGATAAATTCATTTCTTTCATATTGGCAAGAGTCCATGAGCCCACCCTTTTTTTATGGTGGTTATGATTTTTTGTATAAAGCACAATTATTTCCAAATTTCCTTTGTTGATGCTTTCTACTCCTTTCTTTATCACCCCACTGCTTGTCTATTCGTTAAACTGAATTGTGGGTGTGGTGAGGGGTGTATTTATAGGCATTTTGAGGTTTGGGAAACTTTGCCCCTCCTGGTAGGATTGTATATCCCCTATATGTCACTAGCTCATGGACTCTTGCCAATATGAAAGAAATGAATTTATCAGGTAAGTTCTTACATAAATTATGTTTTTTCTTGATTTTGCAAAGGCCTTTGACACAGTAGACAACGACATACTACTGCTTAAACTAAAAAACTCAGGTATTAGTGATCATCCGCTGGTGCTAACCTGGTTTCGATCATATGTATCGGATCAATCACAGTATGTCTCCATTTCTCCCAGTGACTCCCTCCCTCTCCCAGTCACGTGTGGTGTTCCCCAAGATTCCATTCTCGGCCCCCTACTATTCACATTATTTATAAATGATCTGCCAAATGTCTGCAGATCCTCAACTGTACACATGTACGCAGACGACACGGTAATCTATGCAAACAAATTCGATCTGCCACAGCTTGGGGCAGTGCTCCAAGACCAGTTCACAGAGGTAGAAAAGTGGATCTCAAAAAACAAACTCTTCCTAAACACTGACAAAACTGTCACAATGATCTTTGGAACGGTACCTAAATTACACAAACTACAAAATTCCCATCTACGCATTAAATCAAAATCAAATGGCACACTGACCGCAGTCCACACTTTCAAATACTTGGGTATGTTGTTAGACCCCAATCTATCTTTTGGCCTCCACATAGAAAAACTTGCATCTAAACTCTATCCAAATCTAGGTACCCTGTACAGAAACAAATCCTGCCTCAGCCATACATTAAAGGAAATGATTGTACAGCAAATGCTGATGCCAATCATGGATTATGGAGATGTAGTATATGCACCTGCACCGCAAACTCATCTTAATAAACTTAATAGAGTGTATAACTCGTTCTGCCGCTTTGTGCTACAATTTAACTACAGGACCCACCATTGTGACATGCTAAAAGAACTAAACTGGCTGTTGCTGGAATCCAAACCCACCCTCCATCTTTCCAGCCTTTTGTTTAAGAGCTTTTCTGGGAAGCTCCCACCCTACCTGAGCAGAATGC